>NC_083485.1:3475659-3553159 GCF_030014155.1 Tachysurus vachellii | reverse complement strand
ATCACATCACATCACTAACATCACATCACTAACATCACATCACTAACATCACATCACTAACATCACATCACATCACATCACTAACATCACATCACTAACATCATATCACTAACATCACATCACTAACATCACATCACTAACATTACATCACTAACATCACATCACATCACTAACATCACATCACTAACATCACATCACTAACATCACATCACTAACATCATATCACTAACATCACATCACTGACATCACATCACTAACATCACATCACATCACATCACTATCACATCACTAACATCACATCACTAACATCATATCACTAACATCACATCACTAACATCATATCACTAACATCACATCACTAACATTACATCACTAACATCACATCACTAACATCACATCATCACTAACATTACATCATCACTAACATCACATCACTAACATCACATCACTAACATCATATCACTAACATCACATCACTAACATCATATCACTAACACTAAAAAAAAGAACTAAAAAAAAGAAAATGTTAAATAATCGAGGGGATTGAAGTTTCCTAAAAATTGATTAGTAAAAAGAATGCAGGAATATGAAATAAAATAGAAAAGAATGAAACAAAAAAATAAAACCTAATTCTAGCTTTGGGTTTATTTATTTATTTATTTATTTATTTATTTATTATGTTTTATTATGTTTAATTTAATTTAATTTAATTTAATTTAATTTAATTTAATTTAATTTAATTTAATTTAATTTAATTTAATTTATTTATTTATTTTGATGAAGTCAAAAAAATAACCTGAACATCAAACAGCAATAACACATTTGTAATAGATAAAAATAGACAAATAACCATTTTTATTTTCACTGTGACAATGGAACTTGAACAATGAAGAAATCAAACAGAGAAACAGATAAAACTAAGATAAAGGTGCAACCATCAGCTTGGCCTACTTTGTGTTAAAAACTAATGTCTTGCTGTAGAAACAAACATCAACAAACCGATAAAACAGACCAACAACAACAACAACTCAATGTTTGTTTGTTAGATTATTCATGCATTCATTGGTTATTTCATTTTTTGTTTCTTTCTTTGTTTGGGATGGAGTTTGACTCATACACCATCAAACCAGAAGTAGTAGAACATTTAAAACTCACAATTAATTATCATTTAATTTGTGGCGGTTTCAATATAAGCCTTTTTAAATTTAGAAATCAAATAATAATAATTTAAAAACTGATTTTAAAAGTATCAAGAAGTCTGTATCAATATTATCAATTATTGTTTAACTGTCTAAGTTTATACTTTTATTTGGTTTTTATTTGGCCATGACCGAACTAAAACTGGATAACAATTTAAATTTGACAAATAACCAAAATTCGGGTTCATAAAAAATGATGAACAATAAGTTTAAGGAAAATGAAGCCATAGACAAAACAGTGCCATAAGCACTAGTCACTAAGTGGTTGTTGTTTGATTCGGCTTCATTTCTGTTTCAGTGTGTTTTTTTTTTAACAAAACAGTTTTCCTAAACATTCCTAAAAATATCCTGTGATGTGATTTCTCCTAATAACAATAACCTACCGATCATCAGGTCTAACTCCAATTGGATCTTAACAGCATAACTATATCCTCTAATTTGATTTTGAGAGATACATTCATTGTAATTTGTTCCCCAATATATTAAAACCAACAACTGCTGTGATTTATTCGTTTATGACTGGCCTTAATATAATTTAGAGACTCGTTAAAAGTCTTATCTGTATATTCCAGCCATATATCATAATAGTATTGAAAAGCTGCATATCACAGTACTATTGAACAAGCATTAGGCTCTACTGTGTGGCTCAAGGCCACGTTTACATCTTATAATTTCAATTTAATAAAGAAAAATTCCAAATGTTAATTTGCAGAAATACTAAAAGAAAGTTAATGAAATAAACAGGCGACAGACGTGCTCACAGGAGCGGAATCGTGATGTTGTGAAGTCACTAGTTGCTTTTTTTTTTTATTTTAACTCCAGATGTGTGCTTTAGACAGCATCAGTGCTAATGGCGAGATAGAATTAACTCGGCTCCCAGTCATCACCCGCCGTGATGGAGCGATGTGAGCTCTAACGAGAAGTGTAATCCATCAAATCCATCAAAGCAGGAGGAAAATCTTTGTATATATACAAATGATAATGACGGTCTATAGGTCTGATTATTTGTTTGTTTTTTTCGCCACTAACTTGCAGGATGTAACTGACAGAGGATTTAAAACTGCTACTGTTTCAAACGAATACATTTGTTCTATAAATATTATGTGATCGTTTGAGCCGAGTAATCATAAAAAATATCTTTAAAGCAGTAATATCTAAAAAATACATATTTTTTCTAATTATGTTTTTATCTTGCAATAAAAAGTGTATTTGAGTTTTTATGTCTTGACTAAAAAAAAACATAAAACTTTGACAAAATGCATGAATTGCACAATAAATATACACAGAACAAAAAGAGATGAAAGAAGTGAAAGAATAAATAAATAATAATAAGAAGAAGAAGAATAAAATAAAAAAACAGACCTATTGTTTAATCTTGATTCATGGCTTTGTTTTAAATCACATGCTGCTAGTTACTAGTCTAAGTTACTAAGATTATGGTTACTAGCATTGTAATCATCAGACAAGTTTGATCGGTGAATTGGTTGAAAGATTGATTAGATTATAAATTGATCACTATATAATAATAACAACAGACATCTAGGCAGCATGTAAAAAGTTTTCATATTGTTGCCTAAAGAAGCAAAATCATATCACATCATATCATATCATATATCATATCATATCATATCATATCATATCATATCATATCATATCATATCATATCATATCATATCATATCATATGGAAGCCTGGGTGTCTAAAGGTTAAATGAAGAACACTTAAGGTTTGTTCCTTTGGGAAAAGTCTTAAAGGACATCTGATATAAAAATAAGAACGCTCCTTCTAGGGCACTACTAACCCATTTAATCTTTCATCTTTTTCTAATCTTTATGATAGAATGTATTAGTTCGACCAACTCTTTAGTTCTGTGCTACCCGGTTTGTATTGTTGCCATGGCA
This sequence comes from Tachysurus vachellii, assembly GCF_030014155.1. Classification (NCBI taxonomy): domain Eukaryota; kingdom Metazoa; phylum Chordata; class Actinopteri; order Siluriformes; family Bagridae; genus Tachysurus; species Tachysurus vachellii. Next base: position 3,550,059 of record NC_083485.1, on the reverse strand, counting down.
ACCACAAACCAGTTATTTTTTTTTCTTTTTCTTTTTTGGGCAGGTCTGGTTCCAGAACCGGCGCTCGAAGGAAAGACGTATGAAGCAGTTGAGTGCACTGGGGGCGAGACGTCACGTGCTGTTCCGCAGCGCCAGGAGAATGAGGGCTCTGGGGGAGCGAGTGGAACCCGCAGAGCTCATGATGCCCAATGGCCACTTCTCTTATTACGGAGGTGAGCTACCTAAAGATGTAGCCATTTCTAATAAATCAGATAAACAAATATCTGTGGTTCAGCTACGTACAATATCTCGCTTACATCCTGATCCTGATAGAAAAGCTACTGTATCAATAACACACATTTTGAATTGGTGAACTGGGGTTAAAATACGTTTAGACTTAACTTGAAGTAATGAATAACTTCTCTTTCCTGTTATCACAAAACATTGTGTTTTAAATGAAATGACAATTATATTAATGTCTATAAAAGCTCTATGCGGTGTACTGCCTTCAGCTAATTTACAAAAATACATGATCGACAGTCTATATGTTTAAACAGAGTTGAACTATAACAGTTTATCTTATGTTAATTTGCCTTTTAAAGAATACTTTTCAAATATTTCATTAGATGAAGTGAAATACTGATGGTTGAGTTGATATAGATGATGTACTGTAGATGATGTACAATAACGCTCGACCCTGAAATTTCATCTCTCCAGATTATCAAGGTGAATACTACGGACCAGGAGGCAACTATGACTACTTCCCTCCATCCGCCCAAGCCCAAACTCCTGGCGATCTGGGGTATGTTCCATCTTCAGGCCCGGCAGGTACTCCGCTGGGCACCATGGACCTTCACCATTCTGGTCATCACCCCTCCGGAGACAGCCAATGTTTTGGCGAGATGGTGCCACAGCATCCGGGTGACTCCCCCAGCCCAGAGCACAGCATCTCGGCAGACGTGAGCGGTGCATTTACCTCGATCAGCTCGCTTGCCGCTAACGGATACAGCAGTCAGCTCTCTCAGCCTTCGTCAGAGATAAGCGAAGGCACCGTGTGGTAGCTGTGAGTGCCTGGGCCGAGAGACGTGGCCAAATGGACTCAGGTTAAATACAGCCTGTAAAAACAACGGACCAGATCTTAACATTTTGATTGATATATTACGTTATGTATTTATCTATTTATTTGTCTATTTATTTAATGTATTTATCTATTTATGGACAACGTATGACTTTAATTGGTTGGTTTAAATTTTTATTCATTTGTTTGGCAGACAATTTTATACAAATCGCTTTTATTACAAATGAAGCCAGCCGGTCAGGGGATTTGAACCACTGAACTCTGGGGTATCCCTTGTTGTTTGCATAATAATAATAAATGTCATCACCGGTTCTGTCAGTCTGACAGCAGCACTACCATTTGTCCTGCCAAGAAATGACTTATTTATTTATGTATGTCCGTTAATACAAAGACGCCATGGTATCGATTGCTTTTAAATGGTTTTACTGCTAATAAATGGTTTATTATTGCTAATAAATCTGCTGATTTCAGCATAAAATAGATGGTGAGTGTTTGAAAAACATGTCCGGACATGTTCACTTCCTTCTGTATCAGCTGCTTATGTTGTTATTGTCATTTTATTTCACTCAAGTTGTCATGTAAACAAAAACCAATGTGTGCGGTTGCATTTTTCTTAAGAGCTCTACCAAATCTCACGCCTTCGAAAAAAGGAATCTTTAAAACCGTTCACGAGCCCTTTATTTGAAATTAAATCTAACTTCTACTTTAAAGACAACGTTGAGTTTCTTGAGGTTTACTTGAATGAGGTGCTAGTGCTAGTTTCTGAAATACTCTGAAATAGGGGATGTGGTAGCCTAGTGGTTAAAGTGCTGGATTACCAATCAGAAGGTTATGAGTTCAATTCCTACGTCCACCAGGCTGCCACTGCTGGGCCCCTGAGCAAGGCCCTTAACCCTCAGTTGTATAAAATGAGATAAAAATGTAAGTTGCTCTGTATAAGGGTGTCTTGTAAATACTAATGCCACATTATTTTAATCTGGAACCAGTTTACCACCCGTAAGTTCTGGCGCCCGGGACCTAATAAGACCAGACTGGGTTATTCACCTGGGATGTAAAGAAACTGTTATATTATAAAGATGCCGTTTATAATAATGAAACAAAACATATATATATATACATATATAAAAATTCCCCAGACAAGCATGTTTTTTTTTTTTCTTATTTAATGTGAAATACAAAAGATAAACACATAAGACGACGTTTGTCTATAAGGAGGGATGGATAGATAGGTATGGTTTGGATTAAAGGTTCTTAGTGTGTGTGTTGTGATATAATTCATGGTCCAAAATGAACAACTTAACATTTGCAAACATCTTTATTCTTAAACTTTTTTATGCACATTTTTTTTTTTTTACACAAAACACACAACTGTGGCGCTTAATTATAACGACGTTAGGGAACTTGAAGGCGCCTAGTGATGACGTACACAGCCGGGTAAGCGCAGTGAGAAACATGGCTGCCTCCATATCGGAGCAGCTCGCAGAGTTGTTAAACCCGCTGCCGAATTTCACAGACCCCGAGGACGACCAGAATGAAGGTATGTTAAACATAAATATCTGCCGTATCTAGTAGCGGTTAAAAAAACAATGAGTTAAAACGCTAAATATCTGTAAATTGTGTGAATGCTAACGAGTTGTGTAGCACGTGATGACAATGTTGATGTTTACACGCTATGTAGCTTGTTGACATCCATCTGTGGTTAAGTTAGAGCCAATCGTGGTGTTGTTGTTTGTCTTGGCGCTAAGTTTTTATTTTTAATAACTGTATTTAACACCGTTTTGCTAAGTTAATGCACGATATTCGGTATAAACTCAACACAGGGCGCCTATTTAGTGAGTTAGAAGCAATTCGATTTCATGATTTTTTTTGCAGAGACTAAAGCCAGAGTCATTGACAAGTTTGATGAAGGAGTTGATGATGATGACGATGATGTCCAGGTCAGTGGATTGAGGAAGAGATCAGCTGCTTTGCTGGTAGATTCAGATAAACGCTATAGTGGCAAAGTGACGTCACGCAAGGAGCTTCAGCAGGAGTTTGATGGATCAGGTGTGTAAAACAAGTCAACTTTTTGCAGCAAAAGTTTGAATGCGTCTTTTTTTTTTTTCGTCTTGACCGGAAACTTCACTTTTGTCTTTTCAGCTGATGATGAGGAGGAGGATGATGATCAAGATGAGGATGAAGACAGCGAAAGCGGACAGCGTGATCAGGTTATGGAAGACGTCGGCGAGGAGGACGGAGATGAAGACGACGACTACATCAGCGACGACGGTGGTTCACAGCTGTCCAGCTTGGTGTCGAAGATGAAGGGAGCCGACCTGAGCTTCCCTAAAGGGACAGACTTCCGTAAACTCGCAGAAGGCATGGATGACCTGGGAGAGAGCGAGGATGAGGAAGAAGGGGAGAGCGACGACGAAGGAGAAAGCGAGGAGGACGAGGAGGAGGACGGTGATGATAGTGACGAGGACGTAGAGGGAGGTGTGATGACCTTCTCGAAAGAGAAGGTGGATGAAGAGGTGGAGAAAGGCAGAGCAGTGAAGAATCAGCTTGGTATGTCTTCTGTGTAAAAGCGAGAAGGGAATTCTGGGTGCGAAAGTACATTTGAATCGAACTACGTTTTGTTTTCATCAATGTTATTGATGGTGCATCACCTTTAATGTCATTCAGCAGACACCTTTATCCTTAGAGTCTTATTCCTGTCTCAGTTTATACAACTAAGGGTTAAGAGCCCAGCAGTAGAAGCTTGGCAGTGTTGGGATTGAAGCTCATGACCTTCACCTGATCAGTTGTCCAACATCTTAACCACATCCTTTAATAGAGTTATTATTGATAAGTTAATAAACAGCCTGTAACACATTTAAGCATGTTTACTCTTCCTTTTTTGGCTCCACAGCTCTTTGGGATCTGATGCTCGAAGGACGAATTAAAATGCAGAAAGCCCTGGTGACAGCCAATCAGCTTCCTCAGCCCAACACCTTCCCGGAGTTCAAGGGCAAAGGCGGGGCAGAGTACACTGGAGCTCTGAAGAATAGTGAGTGCAACCGACATATATGTGTGTGTGTGTGTGTGTGTGTGTGGGATTTAACCTTCCTGGGAAGGAGTCTCCAGTGTCAGGGCTTCATAACAATAGCTGTTCATAAAGGGGTTAAAAGCAGGAACTGGATTCTTGGCCACTCCACATTATTCATTGTAGCTATAAATGGATAAAAAATACTCATCACTTCTCAGCTCCTTTGTCTTTTTTTGTGCTTATGTTAAGCTTCATGCAAATAATAAAACCTAACACCAAAATCCTCAGTGACACAACAGTGTCGTGTAATTTTTGTCTATTTATTGTTACATCGATGCTCTGGAATTTACTTCAACTTTATTCTTGTTTAACAATCTTTTTTTTTTTTTCTTTGACCAGTTCTTACAGATATATAAAGAAATATTTAGCTTTCTTTGCATCCATTGCTATCGACGGATCTGCAGCTTCTATAATTGATAAAATCTCTTTTTTTTTTCTACCCCACGTGGTCCAGGCGGATTTCCAGACACACACACACACACACACACCTCATACTTTTATGATCCGAGGCCTCACTCTACGGATTCTTCACGCTGTGGACAATTAATCCATTTGTGTGCCTCCTTTCAGCGCCTGGCTGCTCCTCATTTGCATATTTATTGCTTTGCTCCTCTCGCCGGCGAATGATTGATGGGGGGCCGTCCTCCTGAATGGCGAGCGGGGAGAGGGGGCGGCGGCTTGTGCTGAGCTGGTGTACTTTTGATTAGCACTGAAGATGATGGAATCCTCGCACCCTCTTCTTTCTCTCTCTCTCTCTCTCTCTCTCTCTCTCCATGATAATGGATTACAGGATTGTTTTCTTCTGATGCGAATTAATAACTGTTGACACAGGGACGAGCGAAAGCCCCGCCGCAGGTTTTCTCCTGTATGACTGGTGGGGGATGAATTTGTCAGATTGGCAGCCGCAGAGGGAGTCTGCACAGATAGGCTGCAAGTTTTTTCCCCCCCTCTTCTTTTTTGACTTGCTGCTATTGTCTTCTGATTTGGTTTGACAGGAGAGAGTGGAGTTGCATGTCACTGGTTTTTATGCAAAATTTACACGAGGTTTAAAAAAAAAAAACCCCAAAGCTTCAGTGTGGTAGCTAAGGAATAAAAGCACTGGGGACATTCTGTTATAGGAAGATAATCAACAAGTTCTTTTACCAGCCCGCCAGCAGAACTGGTGTAATATCACGCTAAATTTTGCGTAATAAGGATCGATTTTTTTTCTTTTGTCGTACGGATCAGGACGCTTCAACCCTGAGACCTAAAACCTTCGCTATGAGCATTTATTTATTATCCAACGTATTTCTGTGTTTAACAGGCCACAAAGCTCTGAAGGCTCTACAGAGATCTTTATTAGAGCTTCAGGACCTGCTGCTGTATCAGAACCCGGAGACCAGAGGCATCTCGCAGGGGAAGACCTGGGCACAAGACGCCAGGTATCCTACAACACATCACTGCAGTTCTGTAATTTACTGCTAGTTCCTCTCCGTTTCTCAACCTGTTAGCGTCTGTCCAACAGCAAGTCGGAGGAAGATGAAGAGGAAGACGTGGATAGTGACGAGGGTGAAAACGAAGTGGAAGGCGATGAGGTGGAAAAGTGGCCCAGAAGTGGAAGCGGACCCTCCAAGCGGAAACTGGAGACGACGCAGTACCCAGACTTCATGGCAAAGCGCTTCGCAGCCTTTCAGCCGTACCGCGTAGCCTCGCGGACTGTTTGGGTACGGTATTGACGCGGGCTCCTATGGCTTGTTATTATAAGGGGTAGGTTGATAGAGGGGTGATAGTGGGTATTTCGGGGGGTGTGATGATGGAATGAGATGAATGAGGGAGTGATGATGAATGGAGTGAAGATGAGTGGGGGATGAGTGGGGAATGATGGGGTGAGTAATAGGAAGGATGATGATCTGAATGGTGGAGATGGATGAGTGGGTAAGTAGATTATGATGAGATTGGGAGGAGTGTGTAATGAATGGATGAATGAATGAATGAGATGTGATGATGTAATGAATGAATGAATGAATGAATGAATGAGTGATATGTCATGAGTGATGATGTAATGAATGAATGGTGAGTTGTAAGCTGATGAATGATGAGTGAGTATGTAATGAATGAATGAAATGATGAGTGAGTGTTAATGAATGAATAAGAATGAATGATGAATGAATGAATGAATGAATGGATGATATGTAATGAATGAATGATGAATGAATGATGATGAATGATGAAATGAAGATGAGTATGTAATGATGATGAATGAATGAATGAATGATGAATGAGTGAGTTGAAGACTGAATGATGATATGAATGAATGAATGAATGAGTGAGTATGTAAATGAATGAATGAATGAATGAGTGAGTATGTAAAGAATGAAATGAATGAATGAGTGAGTATGTAAATGAATGAATGAATGAATGAGTGAGTATGTAAATGAATGAATGAATGAATGAGTGAGTATGTAAATGAATGAATGAATGAATGAGTGAGTATGTAAATGAATGAATGAATGAATGAGTGAGTATGTAAATGAATGAATGAATGAATGAGTGAGTATGTAATGAATGAATGAATGAATGAGTGAGTATGTAAATGAATGAATGAATGATGAGTGAGTATGTAAATGAATGAATGAATGAATGAGTGAGTATGTAAATGAATGAATGAATGAATGAGTGAGTATGTAATGAATGAATGAATGAATGAGTGAGTATGTAAATGAATGAATGAATGAATGAGTGAGTATGTAAATGAATGAATGAATGAATGAGTGAGTATGTAAATGAATGAATGAATGAATGAGTGAGTATGTAAATGAATGAATGAATGAATGAGTGAGTATGTAAATGAATGAATGAATGAATGAGTGAGTATGTAAATGAATGAATGAATGAATGAGTGAGTATGTAAATGAATGAATGAATGAATGAGTGAGTATGTAAATGAATGAATGAATGAATGAGTGAGTATGTAAATGAATGAATGAATGAATGAGTGAGTATGTAAATGAATGAATGAATGAATGAGTGAGTATGTAAATGAATGAATGAATGAATGAGTGAGTATGTAAATGAATGAATGAATGAATGAGTGAGTATGTAAATGAATGAATGAATGAATGAGTGAGTATGTAAATGAATGAATGAATGAATGAGTGAGTATGTAATGAATGAATGAATGAATGAGTGAGTATGTAAATGAATGAATGAATGAATGAGTGAGTATGTAAATGAATGAATGACACTGACTGCAGAATGATGGTATGTAAATAATGAATGAATGAATGCCTGCCTGCCATGCCTGCCACTGCATGCTGCAGTTTCTGTCTGTATGAATGCATGACTGGCCACCTGCCTGCCAGCGTGCGTCGTCAAGATGACTGATGCCTGCATGAGTGAGTGAGGTCTGAATGTGCCTGACATGACGATAATTCACTGATGCACTGCATGAATGAATGGCGTGAGTATGTCACTGAATGACTGCCTGCTCACTGAATGCATGAATGAATGAGTGGATATGTAAAGACATGACTGAATGCATGCATGATGAATGGTGAGTCTGTACTGAATGAATGACTAATTAATGAATGAGTGCGTCTGTCCCATGCCTGCCTGCCTGTCCTGCACTGCTGACAAGTAATGCTGCCGACTGCAGAGCGTATGTGAATGAATGATGACTGCATTCCTGCTGCGTGGCGTCAGTCCCTGTCTGCACTGACTGACTTGCCAGACTGCAAGCACTGTGCGTCGTTCCTGATGCCTGCCTTGATGCCTGCACTGCCTGCTGCGTGCGTCTGGTCCTGCCTGCCTGCCAGCCTGCCTGCCAGACTGCCTGCGTGCTTATGCCCTGCTGCAAGCCTGACCAGCCTGCCTGACTTCCTGGCGTCGTTCCCTGCACACCAGCCTGCCAGCCTGCCAGCCAGCATGGTCGATGACCCATCCAGAATCACTGACTGCCTGCCATCCTGCAGTCGAGCGAAGTAAGACTGCATTCCAGAATAGCCAGTCCTCCAGAAGCGATGACCTGCCATCCTTCCTGCCTTCATCAGTAGCAGCTAGCTTAATATACCAATCCAGCCCATCCATCTTGTATCCTAATTACCCTCCATCCTCCTCCTCCACCATGATTATTTACATACCCATCCCAGCCATCCATCCATCCCATATTATGTAACCATCATATCAATCACCATATCTATATAATACTTATCATATCAATCAATCTAATTGACATAAATCATCCATCATCAATCGATAGTATGTTTCTAATACATGCATAATCAATCATCATATCATCATTGTAATACCATCCATCATCATCATCACATTACTACATAATCCATCAATATATCATTATTACATCCCATCCATAACCATCCATCCATCCATCTATCTGACATACCATCCTTCAATCCATCCTCATCCATTATCTACATACCCATCCATCATCATCATCTATCTACATACCATCATGCCATCCATCATCATCATCCATCCATCTAATCTACATCCCATCCAATCCATCATCCTCATCCATATACCCATCCATCCATCTATCTACATACCCATCCATCCATCCATCCATCCATCCATCTATCTACATACCCATCCATCCATCCATCCATCCATCCATCCATCCATCCATCTATCTACATACCCATCCATCCATCCATCCATCCATCCATCCATCTATCTACATACCCATCCATCCATCCATCCATCCATCCATCCATCTATCTACATACCCATCCATCCATCCATCCATCCATCCATCCATCCATCTATCTACATACCCATCCATCCATCCATCCATCCATCCATCCATCCATCTATCTACATACCCATCCATCCATCCATCCATCCATCCATCTATCTACATACCCATCCATCCATCCATCCATCTATCTACATACCCATCCATCCATCCATCCATCTATCTACATACCCATCCATCCATCCATCCATCTATCTACATACCCATCCATCCATCCATCCATCTACATACCCATCCATCCATCTATCTATCTACATACCTATCTGTCCATCCATCCATCCATCTATCTTCATACCTATCCATCCATCTATCTACATACCTATCTCTACATCCATCCAACCATCTACATACCCATCCATCCATCCATCCATCTGTCCAACCATGCACTCTTTCACCCACCTATCCATCCAACCATCCATCCACTTTTCCACCCACCTACCAATCCATCCATCCCTCCATCTATTCATGCTTCAACCTACCATTCTGTCCATACATGTTTCTACCCATTTGTCCATTCATCATTTATACGTTCATCTGTCTATTTGTTTATTCATCCATAACTTTGTCCAGCTATCATTTATTCATGCATACATAAATCTGTATTCATTTTTCCACCCATTCATCAATCATTACATCCAATAATTCATCCATCGGACTGGTCTCTTTCATAGATTTTTCTTTCTTTTTCTGAATTTAATATACATTTCTTTTTTCCCTCTCATTAATACATGAAAGCATTTCCTGTTTCTGACTCAGGGCTTCGGAGCGTTTGAGCGGAACATCCTGACTCAGGTAGAGCAGGTGCTGATGGATAAGGAGCGCTTGCTGAAGCGCACACAGACACGCAGGTCTGACTACAGAGTGCTGGGCAAACCGGAGCTCAGTCACGTCACCACACAGTCCAACAGCACCGAGCCCGAGGTAGGATTTGTGCTGAGGAAGCAGACATGCTGTACAACTCGGATCTGCTCACTGAGCAGCTTCTCCAGAAGTGTACAGGATTTTACTGAAAATGAACTAGAAGGACCATGGTTATTATTTACACATTACCATATATAATCATTAGGGGGGGGTGTGTGTGTGTGTGTGTCAGTGTCATAGACATCACCTCATTATCTTTTTGCATTCAGGCAGTTGAACCAGTGCTCAAAGCTAACGCACATCTCAAAGATCTGGACCAGGAGATCTTCGACGACGATGACTTTTATCACCAGGTACGCGCCTCTAAAACAGCTGTAACATATAGTATGTGCACAGGGACGTGTGGAGAGCACACAGCACATGGAACGTAACCGTAAATGGATGAAAAAGGACGGCGTCTCGTTCTCTAATTAATAAAAGCCTGTTAACATTGGCAAATCACTGTGGTGTGAGATTACAGCCCCAAGTGTTTTCTGTTGCATGTTTACGTCTCTGTTTTGATTGCAGCTTCTTCGAGAGTTGATCGAGCGTAAAACAAGTGCAGCTGATCCTAATGACCAGGTGGCCATGGGCAGGTGTGTGTCTCTGTGTGTGGGTGTGTCTGTGTGTGTGTGTGTGTGTCTGTGTGTGTGTCTGTGTCTGTGGGTGTGTGTGTCTGTGGGTGTGTGTGTCTGTGGGTGTGTGTGTCTGTGGGTGTGTGTGTCTGTGGGTGTGTGTGTCTGTGGGTGTGTGTGTCTGTGGGTGTGTGTGTCTGTGGGTGTGTGTGTCTGTGGGTGTGTGTCTGTGGGTGTGTGTCTGTGGGTGTGTGTCTGTGTCTGTGGGTGGGTGTGTCTGTGGGTGGGTGTGTCTGTGTGTCTGTGGGTGGGTGTGTCTGTGTGTCTGTGGGTGGGTGTGTCTGTGTGTCTGTGGGTGGGTGTGTCTGTGTGTCTGTGGGTGGGTGTGTCTGTGTGTCTGTGGGTGGGTGTGTCTGTGTGTCTGTGGGTGTGTGTGTGTGTCTGTGTGTGTGTCTGTGTGTCTGTGGGTGTGTGTGTCTGTGCGTGTGTGTGTGTGTGTGTGTGTCTGTCTGTCTGTGGGTGTGTCTGTGTGTGTGTGTGTGTGTGTCTGTGTGTGTGTGTGTCTGTGTGTGTGTGTGTCTGTGTGTGTGTGTGTCTGTGTGTGTCTGTCTGTCTGTGGGTGTGTCTGTCTGTGTCTGTGGGTGTGTCTGTCTGTGTCTGTGGGTGTCTCTGTGTGTGTCTGTGTGTGTGTGTGTGTCTGTGTGTGTGTGTGTGTCTGTCTGTGTGTGTGTCTGTCTGTGTGTGTGTCTGTCTGTGTGTGTGTCTGTCTGTGTGTGTCTGTCTGTGGGTGTGTCTGCCTGTGGGTGTGTCTGTCTGTGGGTGTGTCTGTCTGTGGGTGTGTCTGTCTGTGGGTGTGTCTGTCTGTGGGTGTGTCTGTCTGTCTGTGGGTGTGTGTGTGGGTGTCTGTGGGTGTGTGTGTGGGTGTCTGTGTGTGTGTGTGGGTGTCTGTGTGTGTGTGTGGGTGTCTGTGTGTGTGTGTGGGTGTCTGTGTGTGGATATATAAATGTATTTGTGTGTATGTATGTATGTATATGTGTGTATATATATATATATATATAAATGTAAATATAAATATAAATGTAAATAAATGTGTGTGTGTGGAGTCACGTCTTAATGCCCAACCTGATGTCGTGTCCCCACAGGCAGTGGCTGGCTATCCAGAAGCTACGCAGTAAGATTAAGAAGAAAGTTGACACGAAGGCGAGTAAAGGCAGGAAAGTCAGGTACAGATTTATTTACTGTGTGTTTATTACATATGAGGACGACCATTACATCACACTCAATGTAATCCAATAAAATCATCTTTTTTTCTTTAAGACTCATTATCTTATACCTTTAATCCAACACTGTGTGTGTGTGTGTGTGTGTGTGTGTGTGTGTGTGTGTGTGTGCGCTAGATTCCATGTGCACAGTAAGCTGGTGAATTTTATGGCTCCTATTGACCACAGTTCCATGAGTGATGAAGCTCGGTGAGTGAAAACTTAACATTTATTATCTACAAACACGTGCATCCAGCCATCCATGAAATAAATCCATTATTCCATCCATCCGTTCGTCTATTATACCCATCCACCCTTCAATCCATCTACCATTCCATCCACCCTTCAATACACCCACCTACAGTGGTGTTACCTGAGTATCACCTGCTAATATTTCTAGAAATGTGTAAAAATTTCCTTCCCTGATGGTTTTAACTCACATGAATTGATTCGTCAGTTAATGATTCCTGCTGGTTTGTGTTTATTATTAAAATGATACAGCAGCTTTCAGCTCCTGAAGCCACACTGTGTTTGCCAGTTGAAGTTTGCATTGCAGTGATATATTGCGGGTCCTGCTGGAGAGGTGTGTGTGTGTGTGTGTGTGTGTGTTTAATTAATGGTGCTGCTCTGTCTGTCTCTGTCTTTCTTCAGTGCCCGCCTGTCAGCTAACCCTAATCCCCCCTCAAACAGAGCGCTGGCAAATCAAACAGCCTCACCCTCCCTCTGTAGATATACATTCATTAACACACACACGCGCACACACACACAATTTTCAGAATTATTTATTTATTTTTATTTTTTATTTTTTTTTGTTGAGACACAAAGAAAGCAATTTAAGTCTTTTTCCCTATTTTCAGACTTTTGTGCCTTTGTTGCTATCACGTTCTGACAGTAAATAAGAATGAAATAAACAATTAAAAGTCGTCTGTCATGGAAAAGAATTTTAATAAACAAGTTTTGAAAAAGTTTTTTTTTTTTTTTTTTAAACAAAGCTAAGCTTCCAACTTGAGTAGACTCTCGTCAGCTTTTCTGTTCGCGCTGCTCTGATGGTCTGATCGTCTTGTCAGCTTGTCTTGTCGGTTTTCCATCTGGTCAGTGAAGGGCCAATGTGGCTGCAGGCTTTCATCCCAACCATTCAGGAGTCCCACCAGCTTTCACTAGTTCAGTCCATTTATCTTTGGCCCCAGTCAACTCTCATGTATGTCTCCTGTTTGGCTGGAATGAAAGACTGCAGACTCGCTGGCCCCGTGCAGATAAGACTGAAGACCCCTGATCTTGAGGGTTTCCTTGTCTGTTGCCTGTGACCTGGTGTTGTCTCTTCAAACTGTGTTGCCTCTTGACATGGTGTTAACTGTTACAGTGTTACCTCTGACTTGGTTTGGTATCACCTTGGACATGGTGTTGCCTCTTACATGGTATCACCTTGACGCCATGTAGCCCCCCCTTCGGACGCGGTGTAGCCCCCCTCCCGTCGGACGCCGTGTAGCCCCCCTCCCGTCGGACGCCGTGTAGCCCCCTCCCGTCGGACGCTGTGTAGCCCCCTCATTGTTACTTCTAATAAGGTCTTGTACACGTTGTACAGAGTCACCTTTTGCATGGTGTTACCTCTGACCCAGTGTAATCTTGTACATGGTGTTAAACATGTGTGTTCTGTACCAAAGCCATTCAAATGGTTTTAACTCGTCTAGGAAAGTGGTTTGTTGCCTAGCACACTAACGTAGCCTACATAACCGCTGGAGTCGTACAGTTCTCTGTTTTGCTGCAAGTGGCCACTCGTGCAGTACAGTACGTGAACCTGACGCACGCGTCCGTGCAATACGGCTACGTTAAAATGACCCCCGATGCAGAAACTTCACAGGCTCATAAACCACCGTACGATACTGTTATACTAGGTGTTGGAGAGAAAGGTGGAGATGGGGATGGAGAGAGAAGAGCGTCAAAAAGGCAGAGTATAGAGGAGGTGGACAGATTTACTAAGAGGCCAAGGTGACTGATGGATTCCGTCTGGCGGTCACGGTCACGGTGCGCTCATCCTCCGAGCGAGAGAGTTGTCAGATGAGAGAAAGCCCTGAGAATGTTCAAGCTTAATCTCCGGGACGATCGGGTATGAAATTTGGGTTCTGCCTCATCCCTCACTAAACTCTAGATAGACAAGAAGCCTAAAGTTTGGTGTTTGATACAGAGACGTGCTGATGGAATGATGGATGATGCAGTACAAGCATCTTTAGGAAGGTATTGAAGCAGACGTTCGACATTACTGTTTTTTATCGTTTATTCAGAAAGTAGTGGTGCATCTTTATTTATTTATTTATTTATTTATTTTGCCACTTCAGTCACCTAACATTTTTTTTAATTACATTTTTATCTAAAAGTCGACCGAACTCTTATGTTGTTGCGTCCCGTTTGTTCTTGTTCAAGAGCCACACTGTGTTCATCACACCGAATTGTCACGAGGTCGTTGCCAGTGCATTAGTGGAAATGTTTTGTGTTTTTTTTTCTTGTTTTTTTTTATTTTTTTTTTTTTTATATATTTAAAAAAAACTTTAAGTTTGTCACGTATGCGTGTTTGTTTTTTAAGCACTTGTGTGGAAAAAACAACCCAGAAACACAGCGTGACCTTTTCTGTTCTCGGCCTCTCGCTCGCTTTCTCTCATTTACATAGCTATCGATGAACTACAGTAATAATAATGATGTATGGCATCGGCATCAGCCGAGCTGACCACTGACCTTTGCAGGAGTGGGATTCCAAGTGACCTTTTCGGCACACAAACACACACAAGACTTCTTTCTCTCCCCCATTGGCTCTGAACAGTAGCTGTGTAACACCACACACACACACCCCACCACCACCACCCCCTATGTCACGGACCACTGGCCCCATGAATGTTAATATGGCAGTATAGGAGTGTGTGCACTCGCGCGCGCGCGCACACACACACACACACACACACTGTAGGTATTCCATATCGGGTTAAGATTAGCACTGCATTTAGATCTAATGGTGGCTGCTGATGCATTTTTCTACTTAGGCATCCATTACTTTACCTTTTTGATCCTCATTCAGTGGTGTGTGTGTGTGTGTGCATGTGTGTGTATGCGCGTGTGTTTGCTATGGCCCTGTCAGAATAAGAATGTATGCATTATATGATAATCAGAGGGCACCGTAATCCTCACCACTGCCACTGCATTTCAAACAGGGATTGAGGATTAAACAGCCTGACCCGGGACCCTCGGGACATTAACTCCCACGTGTGTGTGTGTGTGTGTGTGTGTGTGAGAGAGTGTGTGAGAGAGAGAGAAAGTCAGAAAGGACTAGAATGGTGGCTGTAGGTTTTAAACGTCCACATCAACATATGGTCCAGACCGATATAAAGACAAGTGTTAGGCTTCTGCAGGATGATCGGCGCTACACTGCCACCTAGTGGTTACGGGTCATGATGCACCATCAGAATACTGCTGACGTGCAAGATACCAGACTTTAACGGCCTAAAGAAAAGACAAACAGTGGTGCATTCTTTAATAAAAAAAAAAAAAAACACCACCACCACAATTAGGTTTAGGATCAGAAAAACACACTGGTGCCACTTTAAAAAATGTATATACGTTTATTTATTTATTTATTTTTAAATTGCACACAGCCACTTTTGTAAACTTGTGATTTGTCTGTGTTCAGGTCCGAACTGTACCGATCTCTGTTTGGATCCCAGACGCTTCAGTGACGCTGCTGATGGAGGAAGAACGAACACACACACACACACAAAATGATCTGACTGATGTGAATTTTGGGATCCACAGTAAACAGTTGTTTGTATTTTGTTTTTCTTTTAAGCTTTTTTTTATTTTATTGGAAATAATTACAGAAATTAGACTTTTTTCTGATCTGCTGAATCTGTTTGATATAAAGGGACTTTATTCCACACAATATAAGAGAGAGAGAGAGAGAGAGAAAGACTTCCTCTTTTTTCTACCAAAACCAGAATTTGGAGGCCCCATGGTACTAAAAAAAAGAAATAAAATAAAAATCTGAATTCAGTTCAACAAAAAAAAGGTTTTATTCCTTTCCTGTTTTCTTCTTCACTTTTCCCCTTTTCTCTCTTCTTCTGTTTCTATTCTCTGTCTCCACCTTTCCATTTTTTTTTTTATCCCCATATTTGGTTCTTTCTTTGATTTATTTTCTCTTCCTTTTCCCTCACAAGGCAAACTCTCTCTCTATCCCTTATGTTTCATTCATTCTTTCCATAACCCTTTCTTTTTTTTTTTTCTTCAATCAGACAAAAACACACCCGGTTCATAATAACCACCAGACTCGTAAGTGGATGAAGTAGATTTTTTATTGAGTTAAATTAAGCGACACATTCGCCACTTTAAACACGCTTAATCGTCTGTTTGGGTCCGTCGTCGAGCCGCGATCACGAATCAGCAGCAGGTTTAGCATACGGATGAATGTACGCGTTACGACGGATTCAATTTTAATCCAGGTCTGTACAAAAAAAATAAGTAGTGACTTTTCACAGAGTCGGCATCGTCGGACCGAAACAGAACCCAAAAGCAGCTTTAACGAGCCTCTAAATCTTCCACCCTGAATCCCTCCATCCACATGTAATACTTCAGCTGTTTTCTCTCGAGTTTGGTCCTAAAGATATAGTTTGAGTTTCAAACACACGTCTTAAATGTGGTGTTTTTTTTTTGTCTTTTGTTTTCTGTTAATAAATTAACGCTTGTTAAAAAAGAACACCGTGTTGTGCGTGTAACACTAAGCATCTGGGGTTCGAGGGAAGGGGTGAAGGTGCACTGGGGGCTGAGCAGGGTTATGATTGTACTGGCTTTAATGAGTGCACGTAGTGTTTATACTTTATTCATTCATTCATTCATTTTCTACCGCTTATCCGAACTACCTCGGGTCACTGTGCCTATCTCAGGCGTCATCGGGCATCAAGGCAGGATACACCCTGGACGGAGTGCCAACCCATCACAGGGCACACACACTCTCATTCACTCACACAATCACACACTACGGACAATTTTCCAGAGATGCCAATCAACCTACCATGCATGTCTTTGGACCGGGGGAGGAAACCGGAGTACCCGGAGGAAACCCCCGAGGCACGAGGAGAACATGCAAACTCCACACACACAAGGCGGAGGCGGGAATCGAACCCCCAACCCTGGAGGTGTGAGGCGAACGTGCTAACCACTAAGCCACCGTGACCCCCAGTGTTTATACTTTATTATTATTATTATTATTTTCTTTTGTGGATGCAATGGAAATTTCTGACATTTCATCTCAAATTTCTGACTTTTGTCTTAAAGAGGAATCATTGAAGAAAAAAAAAACCCATATAAAGTCTTAAAGTAATAAATGCAAATGTGTTTTAGATTTCATTCTAAATATATTGATTAGAATTACAGCTCTCTCCTGGTCAGTTCTGAGAGAGTGAGTCAAAAAAGTGAAATTAAGGTCACTTTTACGGTAATAAATCTGGATTCGGGGACGAAACAGATAAAAGCGTTAAAGAAAATGTGATGACTGAATTTTGAAGACAATGATTCAGAATTTGGTTATGATTAAAGATTTCGAGATTAAAAACGCTGAGATAAAGACGACGGGTAAGAATTGATGTGAGGGGAAATAAAAAAAAAAAAAAATTGGTCTGAATTTTTAGAACAAAAATCAGAATTTTGAGCTGACCACTAAAGATCTTGGGATAATGAGTCCGAACTTTAATGTGATAAGGAACACGTCAAAAATCTAACCTGATATATATATATATATATATATGTATATATATATAAAAAAAAAATCACCATGAATCCAAGACTAACAGTACGGTAAAGACAAAAATGAGCTTATTTTAGTACATAAATGTGACACACTGCTCTCTGACTACAATAAGTAACTTTTTTTTCTCATCACATTGGTCTCTGCTTGTCTAGTTTCATTTTATAATTTACACAATAGATTAACAAGTGCAACGCTATGATGAAGCTGGACAGACCTGGACCTCCTCTAACGTCAGCGAGAAGCTTTACCGCTCGGACGAGTGAGAGACGATACGTTTACGTTCCAGAATCATAGCCACCGTGATGGTGTGTCGGCTCCTCTAGGGAGTGTGTGCGTGTGTGTGTGTGTGTGGGGTTCAGGAGGAATTTGGCGTGTCCATGGTGGAGAGGATGCGCACCACCTCGGCCCTCTGCGTGGGGGAGATGTGCTGAGTCATGTGGACGATGGAGTCCATGGCCACCTCTGGGTTTGCCTGAACCAGACTAAAGGGGAAGGAGAGAAAGGTTACGTTAGCATGTTGTCATAGATCTTCTTTGTTGTGAATGTTAGAGATGTGTGGATGGAGAGACGAGGTCACAGACAGATGTGCAGAGAGAGATGTGGTCACAGACAGATGTGCAGAGAGACAGATGTATGGATGGAGAGATGAGGTCACAGACAGATGTGCAGAGAGAGAGATGTGTGGATGAGAGATGAGGTCACAGACAGATGTGCAGAGAGACAGATGTATGGATGGAGAGATGAGGTCACAGATAGATGTATGGATGGAGAGATGAGGTCACAGACAGATGTGCAGAGAGAGAGATGTGTGGATGAGAGATGAGGTCACAGACAGATGTGCAGAGAGACAGATGTATGGATGGAGATATGAGGTCACAGACAGATGTGCAGAGAGACAGATGTATGGATGGAGAGGTGAGGTCACAGACAGATGTGCAGAGAGACAGATGTATGGATGGAGAGATGAGGTCACAGACAGATGTGCAGAGAGACAGATGTATGGAGGGAGATACGAGGTCACAGACAGATGTATGGATGGAGATACGAGGTCACAGACAGATGTGCAGAGAGACAGATGTATGGATGGAGAGACGAGGTCACAGACAGATGTGCAAGGAGACGTGTGGATGGAGATATGAGGTCACAGACAGATGTGCAGAGAGACAGATGTATGGATGGAGAGACGAGGTCACAGACAGATGTGCAGAGAGACAGATGTATGGATGGAGAGACGAGGTCACAGACAGATGTGCAGAGAGACAGATGTATGGATGGAGAGATGAGGTCACAGACAGATGTGCAAGGAGATGTGCGGATGGAGAGACGAGTTCACAGACAGATGTGCAAAGAGACAGATGTTTGGATGGAGAGATGAGGTCACAGACAGATGTATGGATGGAGAGACGAGGTCACAGACAGATGTATGGATGGAGAGACAAGGTCACAGACAGATGTATGGATGGAGAGACGAGGTCACAGACAGATGTATGGATGGAGAGATAAGGTCACATGGACAGCGATACACAGGTGCACAGAGACAGATAGAGAGGTTGATGGACGAGTGCACAGACAAACAGATGAATAGATAAAGAGGTAGACAGAGAGAAAGACGGACGGATGGACGGACAGGCAAAGGCGAGTGGCGACATGATTTTGAAAGTCCGTCCAGATCCACAGAAAGTCCAAGTCTCCAGAGAGATCAGATGTAGATGAGGAGCGGTGAGGTGAAGACGGGAGACGTTACCTGCGGATCTGTTTCAGAATGTGGTCCCTGCGGATGTACTTGATGTTCTCATCAATGACAGACCGAGCTCCTTCCTCCTCCGTCAGCTGCTTCTCCAACCACTCCACCACGTCCTCGTTACTGTCCCACAAATACGCCTGACACACACACACACACACACACACACACACACACACACACGCAAAGAGAGAGAAAAGTAATTACACAATGAAGCAGAAATTCTCCTAAACTTTGTTCACACTAAACTTGATCACTGCTTCGGATGATCATCACAGTCCAAATTTTAAAGTCCCTCTCTTGATTAGGGGCCCTACAGATAAATCCATTCTGATTTGGAACAAAGCTGGACCCAAAGATTTGCTAATGAAAAACGAAGGGAGGGGAAAAAAGGGAAAAAAAACCCTGAGCTCGTGGTCGACGGGAACATTTAACGGCCTTTATTAATCATGTTTAATCCGTTTCCTTTTAATTAAGAAACAGCATGTTGCTCTCCTATCTGCGCCGTGCCAGGGAGGAGATTAATTGCGGCTTAAGATAGCCCGCTCTGATTGGGGCTAATGCGTTAGCCGCTTCAGCCACCGTCTCCTTCCACGGATACTTGTGAGGAGCCGCTGGGGTTTGGCGTCACGCCAGGAGCCTGGTGTGTCCCTCACAATCAGACCGAGCCGGACTCGAACGCTGCACCTTTAATATACGCCGTCTTTAACGTGAACTATATACAGATTATTTATTAATATTTTCCCCCAAACATGAAAGTCGGATAAATAAATCAATTAAGTGTGTAACAATATAACTAAGGTACCTATGAAATAAGTCATATATTTATAGTAAACGATTAGAAGCACATACGTAAAGTTCTATACAACAGTATATATCGGATTTAATGTTATTTATTAAAGATTCATTTAACAAAAAACGATGGCAAATATTTTAAGCTTTTATTATTTCAGGAATCCTTTATTTATTTATTCAGAATGAATGAAAAAAATTGATTAGATGATATCAAAATATGCAAATTTTTTGGAATCAAATGAAAAGAATTAAATATTAAAGAAAAAAATACTTTTCTTTTATTTTTGCGCACCTTCACGGCTCCCTCGGCCTCGACAAACCAGCGCCGCAGCATAGCCTGCACCTGGCCGTCGGTCAGCTCGCTGTTAGCGCGCTGGATCTTCTTCTTCACCGTGTCCTCCAGCAGCAGCCGCCGCAGACGCCAGTAAAAGAACTGCCTTGATGTTCGCCACTCCAACACGTCCTGCCGATGCAGAGCAAAAACCTTTATTTAGGGCTTTCTGTAAAAAAAAAAGCTTATAGTCTGATTATACCGTGCTCACGTTAGCTTCTAGATATGATCGTGTATTATCTTTGGTGCAGGATCAATATACAGAGACACGATCCGAGTCGCCACAGATGACTTACAGTGATGACTCCTTTCTCCTGCATGCGTCCTGGCGTGTCGTGCAGGTCGGCGAACTGAACCGCTACTTGATGGTAGATGGGCAGCAGGAACTCCTCTCGTTCCTTCAGTTTACTCTCCAGCTCCTTACGTTCGGATACGTTCAGCTCCGGCGTGCCTGCATACACACACACAGCTGTACGGACTGCTGACAGAATGTGAGGATTAGCATCATCGCTTGCGAAGGCGGATTAGCCGTACAGATGCCAATCGACGATCTCGGTCACTTTATTTTTCTTCGTAATGTCTCACATTTATTGAATGGTTATAAAATATAACCACGTTTATAAGTTCTTCCGTTTTGGGGCGTCATCTGTTGGACTGAACTAATCGGAGTTAAACGCTTATTGTTTCCTGTTGCTTTTCTTGTGGGAATGAAGGGTAAGATTTAAAGTTCATCACTCATGTCAAACACATACGATTTCTGGACTCACCGAGTCTCTCGGCCAGACCCGTGTAAATGGGATCGACACGCCTCATGGTCTTGACCAGATCCTTCTTTCTGAACTTGATCTCCACCGTCCCTTCAGGCTCCAGCACTCCGCCGCTGCAGGACGGAACGTCGGTTATACAACACAACTCTAACGAGGGAGTAATGTGTAGAGTCTGGCTTTATAATAAACGTGAAGCTCTTACCGGCTGTCCTTGTCTGCGTACATCTCCATGTGCCGTGGGTTGATCGTGGGGTCGATCACTACCCATGATCCTCCACGGAGCTCGGCTTGAGGAGGGATGTAGACCAGCACCGGCTGCCTGTATTCCCGCAGGCCATCCACGATGTACGCGCCGAACTTCAGCACCTGGTCGTACATGTCTACAGGCGAGAGTTTGATACCACAAATAATACATTAGCGGTAGTTTTAAAGGATTGACCTATACACGGACTGGAATAGTCGACACAAATGGCTTGTGGTCGTTGATCTGGTGACGTTTTCTATAACAAAGCGCAGTCTATTTCACTGCGTTATCACGTTATTATTAGCCGACTTACGGACCTTTCATGCCACCAGAAAAGCCTCTCCAGTTGGCGAACACCATGAGAGGAAGTCCCTCGCGGTTCAAGTCCTTAATTGCCTGAGCCGTCTTAAACGCAGAGTCCGGGAACCACACCTGACCAGCCTGCTGGATGATCTAAACACACACACACACACACACACTGTGAGCACAGCGAGTCCTCATGGAGCTGCGGCAGTGTGAGAGCTTGGGTTCGAGTCTCACTTTGGCTTCCGAGTCCAGATTAGCCGGATCTGCTGGGATGGACAGCTCTACTGTTCTCGTCTCCACGGCAACCACGCCGACTGGGATACCTCCCAACCTGGATGCGTTAGACAGATACTCAGGTCATTACTAACGTTCATCAGTTGCAGGTGAAAAGATATTGGTTCTGAAAAGTCGACTTTTTTTCCAACACTTGACTTGAACACAGGACTTTTTATCCAGTTATACTTACAGTAAATGTTCTACAACATCCATGAAACTAGTTCCTGTTATCACAACTCTAACAGTAGGTCCCTCACCGGCTTTATGCTCTCTCTTTCTTTTCAAAGACAGTAAAAATGTTTCTTATGGTGGAAACCCGTTACAAAGAGCTGACACTGGAGACTCTATAAACCTCTTCTTACAGCAAACATGTCTCAGTGTAGTGTTTTTATTTTCCCAGAGCCGAGACAAAATGTGCTGAACAAGCAGCTTATTTCTGTTTATACCCTGTGACCCGGGGCGGTACGGCATGAGCCCGGTGAAGAACTTATAGGCTTTTAAAGGATGCTAATAAGAGCTGGGTGTGTTTCTGGACAAATGCTCTAGCCTGGAGGTACTGAGGTTAAAGGTCAGTGAGGTCAGAGAGACAATAAAAGAGAGAGAGAGAGAGAGAGGAATAGCTCTGAAGGAGAGCTCAATCATGGCGTTGTAGCTCACCTGGCTCTGCCCACCACCACACTCTGTGCCCACGGCTGCATGATTTCCATAAACGAGCCGCAGTCAAAGAAACCGCTCACAAACGTTCCTTTAGGGTCTGAGAGAGAGAGAGAGAGAGAGAGAGAGAGAGAGAGAGAGAGAAATTTAAAGAGAAAGATAGAAAAAAGAGAGAAAATAAGAGAGACAGAAATACATAGAGAACAGAAACAGACAGATAAATAGATAGACACACAGAATGAGAGACAGAGAAAGAGAGACAGAGACAGATAAATAGATAGACACACAGAATGAGAGACAGAGAAAGAGACACAGAGACAGACGAAGACAAATACATAACATGATAATCTTATAATGTTACACTTCCTCCTACAATATAAAAGTCCTATTTATTGCAACAGTGAATCATTACTTTAGAAACATAACATTTTGTAGCTGTTTTTATTGAACGCTGCTAATTTTCCCACGTGACCGTGAACACGCCGTCGTCCTTAGATGAGAAATCACGATTGATTTTTTTTCTTTGTTGATGAAAGTCTTTGGTATGACGCCAGTGTGGGATGAAGCTGTGTGTCTGGGCTCGATGTGGAATGTCTCCTGGCTGGAAAGCACAGGGCCATCCATCGCCAGCCTTATCTCTGTGAACCCAGAGCCTGAACATCTTACAGCAAGTCTACAGTGATCTACTGGTGCAGTTCCTGACCCCCTCAGCCATGCGCTACGCACACACACCACTTCTATCACCACTATCTTATGTTAAAGCCAACCAATTAAACACATAGGCTGTACTGTGGTGTGTGTGTGTGTGTGTGTGTGTGTGTGTGTGTGTGTGTGTGTGTGCGCATGCTCACTCTGACTGGGTCGTCCTGCCAGCATCCACCGAGGGTCGTATGGTGTTTTTGTGGGTATGAACTCCACCAGCCGATCGATGGGGTCCTTGGCTGCTAGGAGCGGCACGGGGCTCGACGTGTTCTGACACACACACACAAAAAAAATAAATAAATAAAAATAAAAAATAAATAAATAAAATTATAATAATAATAATAATAATAATAATAAAATAAAATAATAAAGTAAAAAAATTATATATATATTTTGTACTTTTACTCAATTTCTCTTCTTACTATATTTTCATATGTACTAAGTATATATTTATTTTCATTCATTCACTCATCTTCTACCGCTTATCCGAACTACCTCGGGTCACGGGGAGCCTGTGCCTATCTCAGGCGTCATCGGGCATCAAGGCAGGATACACCCTGGATGGAGTGCCAACCCATCGCAGGGCACACACACACTCTCATTCACTCACGCAATCACACACTACGGACAATTTTCCAGAGATGCCAATCAACCTACCATGCATGTCTTTGGAACGGGGGAGGAAACCGGAGTACCCGGAGGAAACCCCCGAGGCACGAGGAGAACATGCAAACTCCACACACACAAGGTGGAGGTGGGATTCGAACCCCCGACCCTGGAGGTGTGAGGTGAACGTGCTAAACGTTCCATGGTCTACAACATTAAAATGTAGCAACAAACAGATAAACATTTACAGCTTGTCGTCCTTTAATAAATTAGGGAAAAAAAATAATAAAGTACTGTTATTTTTAGCATAAACCCGTTGGTTGATTATTTTCCTAGAAAAATTGCAGACTGCGACTTAAATGTGCGTCTATTGCTTACAGAGTCATGTTAAACCTTAACGCTTTCCACACGGCGTGGGCCGGAAGCTAATACTAATTCACCCGTCAGCTGCCCAGGGCGTGAGGATTAAATTGAAGTGTGCTGTAGATGGGAGTTTTCTCCACCTTGGGCATGTAGGAGAGCCACTGAAGCAGCGTGAAAACCCCCTCGAAGTCGTCACACACCGTTGTGTGAGTGACACCGTTGTTGTGCATGATCTGTACACCTCCGAGCTGGTTGTTAGACGTGTAAACCTCACGGCCGAGAACCTGCAGAGAGAGAGGGAGAGAGAGAGAGAGAGAAAAAGAGAGAAAGAGTAGCATATAAGGAACAGACAGAATGCAGTTGTTCCTCTGAGCTTTTCAACTTTCCTGAGCAACACACAACGATCCTCGCTAGCGAAAATGTAGATGTGCTAATTACACAAACCAAACAGCAATCTCACAAGTCACAGATGAGAGAATCTGATTAGAAAGGGAAAAAAATAAATAAATAAAACGACGAAACAAAACAGAAGCGGTCCTACGGCGTCACCCTGCTGCACTCCGCGGCCTGAATTTACTGACGCAATTAAAGCGCGAGCAAATTAAATCGCCCTTATCTGCCGGGGCAGCGCGGGAATGATTTATGCATGCGAGCAAACAATTATGACGGGCGTTTTGTGTATGAGAGACGAAAATGGGTTCGGCTGCGTCAATTAATGTGCAGCGGGTCAGAAAGGAGGAAAACGATTATAGAATATATTTTCAACCCCCCGCATTTCTGGGTCAGAACAATTCCAGACGTGGATGTTTGTTCGTTCTTTGTTTTATTTCTGTGACAGGGTATGTTTTCCGTAGAAATATTTTTATCAGTCAATGTTATTTTTTTTTTCCTCTTTTGCGTGTTTAACATAATTTGAATCTTTTTTAAAATATTTTTTGTTGCATGTATATGTAAGTTGCACCTCATTAAAAACATCCCCTTGTTTGTTTTTCAGCGCATCATGTTTGTAAAGAGTTTTTGATGTTTGATGTGACGGTGAAGTGATTTTTATGGATGGTGCTGCTGCCACATGATTGGTTGACTGGAAAATTCCACATTCTGGTCGGTCAGAAGAAAACGAGGACAAACACACACCTTGTTAAGGGCTCCGGCTCCCGTCAGGATAATGTGTGAGTTCTCCACCTGGATGGTCCTCTGGCCGAGACGCACCAGGTATGCGCCGATCCCGATGGCTCTGCACGTCACCTGAGCGACACGACGGCACACACACGCTACATTAACACCAAAATCACAATTATCGTATAAATATCATAATTACTAACAAACTAATTAACACCGGCTCCAATTACAGCTACAGGCTTCCTGCTGAACATTCAAACTGTTTTTGTTACAGAACTTAAAGGACAGGTGAGTGATCTAAAAAAATTTAGACAACAGTGTTGAATTATTGATGTTTTAATTTCATGTCTACAAAACACATACACACCAAAAATGAGGGAAAACAAGATGTATGTATATCGTCGCTGTTGGGCGGAAACCTCGTATGTCCAAATTTTGTCAATGTCATATTTTTTCACATATCGATGCTATTGGTCAGTCCCCACGTGGGTCTGTTATTTTTACAAGTTATTAACCAATCTAAAGTCTTGAAAATAGCTTGAGCGCAAATCTCATAACTCCATTGGACACTTCAACTGTCCACCTCTTCCTCACTCCGCGGGAGAGCTTCACGTCATATTTCTCCTCAATAAGAGTCGCAACGAATCAATACGTCTTCTGAGGTAAATGTCTTCAAAACACTGGGCTCAAAGAAAAAAAAATCTTGACCCCCGCTTGTTCTGGTGCTCGTCTGAGGACAGGAATTTAGCGCAAGACAATCCACTGCAACGTGGACTAAACCCTGTGTACTGCAGATAAGGTACGGCGTTTTTTTAATTTCCTGAAAAATAACGGTTTTGAAGATCCGAGGATTCCGTCTGACAGCGACGAAATATAAAAAGTAGCACAATTTTATATCATTCTTTCAGTATCATTTAAAGTGGTTGATTTTAATTATTAAATAAATTAAAATTGTCATATTAACCAACTGTATTTATATATATGTGTGTGTGTGTGTGTGTTTCTCCTGTACCAGATTCATGGTGATGATCTCTTCATAAGCGAGTGAAGATTCTCCAGCTATCATCCCTGAGCCCCTCAGGTTCTCTACGCCCAAACCTTCCTCCTTACCGATGATGTCGGTGATCTTATACCTGCACGCGCACACACACACATAAACACACACACACACACACACATATACACACAAATTAAACCCCTGAAGATACAACCACCAAGAAAATAAATAAAGTGCAATCTAACTGTGCACACACCTTGACTCCCCTTCGTCCTCCACATGCTCACAGTGCACCGAGTTCAGCGCAGAGACCTTCTTATAATCCTGAGGTGTGAGGTACAGGTACTTAAATCCCTGCAAGAAAAAAACCACACACCGCACGTATGAGTTTCTCTGTGTATTTTATGTCACTGTTGGCCTTCTATGCTCCTGAGCAGCTAGCTTGACGAATCCTGACGTCACTGATCGTAAACACTGTGCTGTGTTTTATCACCTTGTACGGGTCGGCCGGATCCTGCCAGGCCACGTGGAACATGTGTCTGATCTCCTCTGCCAGGCCGATACGGGCGCCGCTGTTGGCGGCGATGTAGACACGTGGGATTCCGCTCTCACGCGCCATCTCCGACGCCTGCTGGAACAGGACGTCCTCCTGCGGCCCGAACGATCCGATCTTGTGCGTGATGTCGTTGCTGATCACGATGATGTCACGGCCCGCAGGGTACTCGGGGGTCCGGAGCGTCATCCGCCATGCCACCATGCCGATCTACAGTGGGACGGTAACAGAATTTGCTTTTAGTGCACACGAATCGGCAAGGATTTCATTTTGCAAGATTATCTAAGACCATCAGACCTCGTTGCCACCGGGCAGGCGGTTCATCTGCACCAGCTGTCCCTGAGAGTCCAGCACCAGCTCAGTAGAGGTGAGGAGCTCAGAGGGCAGGGGGCATTTGGGCAAGTGAGCATACGCGTCCATGGACTGCCACAGCTTTTTTAGTGCCTGGGGGAATAACAGAAAGGCAGTGGGGGTGGGGGGAATAAATAAACAAACAAATTAATTAATTAATCCACAGTCTCAATCCAATGCTCTCAAAAACAATTTCCTAAATTAAAAGACATTCATTTTATTATTTATTTATTATTGTTGTTTATTTTCTGCACCTTTTATGGTTCTTTATCGTTATGTGATGATGGATTTACATCAGTATTGTTGTTGTCGCTGAGCGTACCTGTCTGAACATCTCGGGCAGGTCGTAGACGTAGGTGGTGCCGAGGCTCTGGGCCTGGAAGCGTTTGGACTGCAGCAGGTCTTTGGTGACGTATGGCGTGTTGATGAGCATGCCATGAAGAGGCCCCTGCTTGTCTCCGTACGCCTGGAACATGATCTGGAATTTAAAAAAAAAAAAAAAAGTTATAAATATTACTAATAATTATTAAAAGGATAAACTACCATCATTACAGTTTATTATTTTATTATTTCCTACTTAATTTTTGGTTTACACTTACTTTATTTTTTTTTAAATTTGTTATTTACTCTTTGTTTAGAGATCGTTTAGATAAATAATAATAATAATAATGAAAAAATACATACAGAAATAAAGTTTACGTTTAATAACTATAATAAGAGTAGAAACGAATGTGTGAAAATAAACTTTTATTTTATTATTATTTTACGTTTAAACAAGCGAGCAAACAAAAAAGAATCGGTTACAATAATCTCAAGAGATGTATTTTTTTTTCTAAAATAATTAGAATAGGAACAATAACAACTAACATTGTTAAAGGAGCTGTTTGTAAAACTGACAAAAGGAGGGAGTCAAACACTGACTAATATATACAGAATAAATAAAATTTTTTATTTTATTTTTATTTTAAATTTTTTATTTTTTTAATGGATTTAACAAGGACACGGTCATGATGGTGAGGAGACCTACCTAGTCTGCTGTAGAGAGAAAAATATGAGGAAATCCTGAAAAAAAGCCTTTTAATTCTGTACAAACTACAAGAACACCCTGAAAACTGTGGAGATGATAGTGGACTTTAGGAAAGACCCCTCAACACTACTCCCCCTCACAATATCCAACAGCCCGGTGTCATCTGCGGAGACCTTCAAGTTTCTGTGCACTACCATTTCCCAAGACCTAAAATGGGAGTGCAACATAAACTCCATCATCAAAAAGGTACTTTCTACGTCAATTAAGGAAGTTTGTTCTGCCACAGGAGCTGCTGATGCTGTTCTACACTGCAGTCATTGCATCTGTCCTGTACACATCCATCACCATTTGGTTTAGAACAGCATCTAAACAGGACAGGAACAGACTGCAACGCACAGTAAAAACAGCAGAAAAAATAATTGGTGCCCGCCTGCCCACTCCCCAGGACTGGTACGATACAAGAACCAGTAACCGGGCAGTAAAAATCACTACTGACCCTTCACACCCTGGACACAACCTCTTTCAGCTCCTCCCTTCTCTCAGGCACTACAGAACTTTGCTTACCAAAACTGCCAGACAGAGGAACAGATACTGTTCAGATACTGTCTC
Organism: Tachysurus vachellii; assembly: GCF_030014155.1. NCBI lineage: Eukaryota > Metazoa > Chordata > Actinopteri > Siluriformes > Bagridae > Tachysurus > Tachysurus vachellii. The sequence goes on along the minus strand of NC_083485.1, from coordinate 3,521,225 downwards.
GTGTACAGGAACACAATACTGTTATTTGCACTATTGTGCACTTCTCACACTTTATGTACTGTACATAACTGATCAGTCATATATTCTGTATTCATATTTAATACTCAACCTGTCTATATTGTATCACATCATCTGCGTTGTCTTGTATAGTATAATGTTATTTATGTCTGTAATTCTGAGAGTCACAAACAGGAACTGGAACCAAATACCTTGTACGTGTTTACACACTTGGCCAATAAACCTGATTCTGATTCTGATTCTGATGTATTTGTATTTACTATTTACTAACTATGCTTCTAGCTGAACTTTAGATTTTTTTTTTTGTGATATTGTGGAACAGAGTAAAAAAATATTAAATTACGTGTGTGTGTGTGTGTGTGTGCGTGTGTGAGAGATATGTGTGAGCCCCACCTGGCGGTCATTGGGCCCCACCTGTCCCGTGCGAGAGTCCGTGACCTCCTTGTACAGACTGATGTCCAGGTAGTAGCCGCTCTCGTTGGTCAGGAAGAGGCGGATGGGGATCTGCTTGCCTGTGGGCGTGAGCCGTATGTTGATCTTCAGCTCGGCCTGGAGCACGCGCAGCTTCCACAGCCGACTGCCATAACGCATCACCATAGAGCGCACAGACTCCTCAATCTAACACACACACATTGATTCGGTCTTAGAGCGGACTCTCGCTTCCATGTGAGAAACACACAATACTGAATTCCTGAGAAGGACCTTTGAGGGATCCATGATGACGGTGGGGACGAAGTTGAGGAAGATGTGGTTGCAGTCTGTGCGGACTGTGGTGTTGTTGAAGGCTACCTCCAGCTCGTCCATGGCTTCCAGGAGCAGCCTCTCGGCCTCGTTGTGCAGGTATTCGAAAGAGGCTTCCTAAGGAGCATGACACGTAGAAAACAAACAAACAAAAAAACAACAAATTGCTTAGAATAATAATTTCCACAATAATATGGTTAGGTCTAGAAAAGACACAGACCCTTTGAACCAGACAGTCCTACGGGCTGCGTTAGACAACTTTCAGTTACCTTGGTGACGAGGTCTGAGTGGCGGATGATGGCGCGGACAAAGAAGCGGTAGTCCGTGACCTCTGTGCCCACCTCCACGCGGGCGGCGCCCAGGTACAGGTGCATCTTGTGGTTGGCACACGGGATGGCAGTGAGTGCAAAGTTACGCATGCGGTTCAGTTCTAGCTGGAAGGCCAGAGCCGGCTCCAAGTGCCTGTAGATGCGGTCCTCTTCAAACTGAAAACACACACATACATACAACACACACACAATCATCAAAAACAATCAACTTTCCCAGAAAAAAGAAATCTGGAGAACAGGGGATGAAATGAGATGTTTTAAATTTGGAGTGTACGAGAGCAGAACGTGGTGCGATCCGACCAAACACCCCGGCCTGCAGCCGCACACCCCTCCCCGCTCCCCCCAGGGCGCTAATAGCAGGCTAGATTTAGTAAATGTAGGTAATCACAGCTAGCTAATGGACGTCATCTCTCTCAAATGGGCGAAATAATTAAAAAGTTCATTAAAGTAATGAGCTTTGGTGGAACCATTTTAGAAAACTATCACAGTCAGGAAGAGCCATTATCAACCATGATTGAGAGGCTATCAGGGAGAGAGAGAGAGAGAGAGAGAGAGAGAGAGAGAGAGAGAGCGAGAGAGAGCGAGAGAGAGCGAGAGAGAGAGACTAGAATTAGTTGTGTTCTACAAGAATGGCTTTAGATTGCAAAAGAAAAAGAAACTCGCAGGTAAACCCAGGACACCCAGGACGAGATCTATTTCTACTTTGTCCTCATTTATTGCTTCCTCTTCCATTTTCATCCCTTCCTTGTTCTCTCTTTTCTCCCTTCCTCCATCCCTATTTCTTTGTCTTTCCTTTTTTCTTTTCCTACTTATTGTCTGTCCATCTCTCCTTGCTAATCCTTCTTCCTCCTTTATTCCTTCCTTGTTTTTCTTATTTTCTTCGTCTATCCTTTACATACTGTGCTCTCTTTCTTTTTGCTTTGTCTTTCCTACCATCTTTTCTTGTTCTTTCTCTGTCTGTTCTTCCTTCCTTAGTCCCTCCCTTTCTTTCTTTCTTTCTTTCTTTCTTTATATACACATACATACATATACACACATACACCCCTTCTTTTCTTCTCTTTATTTCCTTCCATTTTTTCCTTTCCTTCCTCTCTCTTTTTCGATCTTTCTCCTCGTCACGTCGGTCCTTCATTTCCGCCCTCCTTTCTGTCTTGCAACATTTCTTTTTGCTTTCTTCCTGTGTTTCTTATACAGTCTTTCTTTCCTTTTGGTTCTTCTGTGCTTCCTTGCAACATTTTTCTCCTTCATTCCTGCTATTTATTTATTTATTACTCTTCCGGAAGTTTTACTGATTTACTGAATTCTGAAAAATCTTTATCTATACGTAGAACACATTTAATGATTCAATAAATATAAAATAAATTATATATATATATATTAAATAGAAATAGCGGCCCATACAGCTACTTCACTCATTTTTGTCCTACTCCATACACCAGGCCTTACACCAGGCCTGTGGTTAAAAGAAAGCAGATATTTAACATCACTCACCTTGTCTCTTGCCCGGAAAGTGAAAAACTTTGGGAACTCCCTCTGTGTAAAAAAAACCAAAACCTTTGTTAACTCCACTGCTTTCCCCCCAAAACAGACCCAAAAACATTCAGGGATTTGTTCACAAACTTCAAGTCAAACCGTTTGGCGAATCAGTCAACTGTGATCAGTTCAAGCTGCAATTACGCGTTAAGAAGAAAATCTGTTCTCTTGCATAAAAATCACACAGAAATACTCACATGGAACCTCTGGTCCACCTCACAGTTGATCTGTTTCCTGAAATCCTGTTAGTAACGGTGTTGAGACAGCGAAGGGATGGAGAGAAAGAAAGTAAGAAAGAAACATGCAGTGGAACAGCTAGATTTGAGTCTGAATTAAAGATCAGGTTTCCGTCTGGACATCATTATGTATTGCCATTTTTTTGGATTGTTTTAGTAAAAAAGATCGGATACGGATAAGTAAAACGGGATGGCGGAAAAAAAAAAATACAGAAAAAAAAAAGTAAGCCGTGGAAACGTAATTCTTACCTTTTGAGCCACAAGGAAGGTGAGCCGCCGGATGCCGTGTTCAAACAGCACTGATTTCTGCAAAGCAAAGATTCCAGTCAGTAATTTTGTCTTAAATGACGCACTGCACACTATACACATAAGCGGCTAGTGTATGAATGTACCCGGTGTAACTGCAGTCTGACGTGGGGTTTACCTTGGACTGGGTGAACTCCCGGAACATGGCGGCCAGACCGTCGTCGTCGATGTCACTGTCGGTTTTAATAGCGACGTTCAGAATGTGGATGGGTTCGTCCAGCGCGCTCTGCATACAAACAGCACACTTTACTAAACATGCCAGACCTTCTGAATATTTACCCATTACTAAGATCGTAAACGAGTTAATAAACATTTTACACAACTTTTAATAATTTTTTACTGTTTCTTAATTTCAAAAACTATCAACAGGCTTCGAATATAAACAAGCAAAGACAAAGTTGGATTTTATTCCAACTCCAGCCCACAAAGCCAACACAAAGCCCACCCACTAATTTTACCATTGTGGTGAAGCTTTCTGCAATTTAGGGAGGAAGCAATCAATCTTTCAGCTGCTCACCTTGTTGTCTTCCTCTCCATACAGTACAGGGTTTCCTCCCTCGGGGAAGGAGGGGCTGGTGGGCGGAGAGTCCGAGAAACAGATCAGGACGTCATTGATGTTTCTGAAAAAGAAAAGAAAAAAAAATAATGTGCTATTAGGGTAACATATTAGTATAGTATTTTATGTGAAAAGTGTTTCAGGTTTGAATGAACATATCAAAAACACACTTAAAAAATTAAATCACCTGGTGAATTCCTGGAAGGAGCGGAAGGACACCATGGCTCCCATACGCTGACACGGCGGCGTGAAGGAGGTGTCCAGAAGAACGTCACTCACGCTGGCCACGTGTACCATGCCATAGTGGTTCAGGTTGGATGAGAAGGACATTCTAAGAGCACAAAACACCCCGACATACACACACACACACACACATGCTCACAATCAGTTTAACAAACCCTGTAATAAGCTCCCGCGTCCTAAAAGATAGCTTTGCGTCCTTCAGAGCTGCTTCAGCTTGCAATACATAAAGTCCCAAATAGTACTGAAAGCAACTCCGAAGAAAGCAAATGAAATATGTTAAAAGAAATTGAATAAATTCTTCACATTCACCACAAAGATGGATTCCAAATGACAAGAAAACAAACCAAAACTCTGGAAGTTAGTCAAAATGGCACCCAAAATATCAATCATCAACCTTATAGCCCATGAGCCATGAACCTTATTCACCAAAAAGACGCCCTAATACCTCATCGTCACCCTACGTTAACGGACTGTTTTGTTAAAGAACGATCTCAGATGTAATGCCGTTAATGATATTCTCAAAATTTCAGACGGTGTTAGCACGTTTAGCAGTGTTGAACGCAGCATCCTTTTACTGCACTCAACAGTACTGACGATTTGAAAAGTTCTAACTTTTCTTGTTCTACCTGTCCACAAGGTCATTAGATGTAGCTGTGCTAGCCGTAGATTTGTCACTGCTTGTCCTGGCAGTGCCAGCATCACTGGCTCTACGGCTAGCTGCTCTAGCTTTAGATTTGCTGTCCGGTAGCGGTGAAGAAAGTTTCCTAAGAGAACATTGGCACACAATCACACACACACACACACACTCAGCAAGGGGCATGTCCCAATTAAATTCAATAATTAAGACACTTAATTCAAACCCAGCGTGATATCTGGACTGTATTAAACACGTAAACAACAATAAGCCATGCTAAATTAGTTTTGGATTCTAAAAATCACCCCAGAAAGGCTTTAATTTTTTAATAAATTTGTACACAGTAGATTCACACAAAACACACACACGCAGCGTATATGTGTACTCGAAAAGTAGCATGGTCAAACAGTGGTCTTAAATTAAAAACATTAACCTCAAATAGAGCCGTGTGCACCATATTTACACAGTAATCTATTCTTTCTGTGGAAATCAATATTTTAATCAACATTTTCTGCTACCAGCTCACACATTGTGACATTTTTAAGTATAGAGCTAAAAAAAAGCTATCGTGCTAGTTAGCAAGTTGACGGTGAGTGTAAATGCTGAATGAGAGCAAACTGCAAAAAATAGGCAACTAGCTAACATAAGAACTCCTGACAGGATTTCTGTCATGTTCAAAAAGTTTCAGGCCATGCTGCTAAAAGTCAGCTAGCTAACAAGCTAAAATGACAGGATTTCTGTCATATTCATTAACACTGACAATATTTACTGTTAAAGCTAGCCAGCTAGTTAAAATAAACTATCCTGACAGGATTTCATTCTTACATGTTCAGAATATTAACTGCTAAAGCTATAACAAGCCAAAAAGACAGGATTTCTGACATGATTTCTGTCATGTTAATAAGCATTCGGAATATTTTGAGCTAGTCGGCTACTTAACATAAGCTATTCTGTCAGGATTTCTGTCATATTCACAAACATTCAGAATATTTACTGTTAAAACTAGCCAGCTACTTAACATGAGCTAACCTGAAAGCATTTCTAAGTTATATTCGTAAATGTTCAGTTAGTCCGCTAGGTAATATAAACTAAGCAGACAGGATTTCTGTGAGGATTTTTAAATCATATTCATAATATTTACTGCTAAAGCTAACCAGCCACATAAGCTAACCTGACAGGATTTCTAAGAGGATCTGTAGGTCATTCATAACTGTTCAAAATTAATGTTAAAGCTAGCTAACTGGCTAAAATGAACTCCCCTGACAGGATTTCTGACATTTTTGTATATGTTAAAAGCTGTACTATCACGACTATGTTAACATGAGCTAATCTGACATGATTTCCAAGTTATATTCATAAACATTCAGTATATTTAATGTTAAAGGTAGTCGGTTAGTGAACATGAGGAAATCAGACAGGTTTGGGAGATTTTTAAATGTGCTAGCAAATCATTCACCATTACAAACTTAAACAAACAAACAAACAAACATAAAATGTGAGTTGCTTGTATCAATATGAGTCTATAGGAGAAGATGCCTAGGTGTCTGGCCATGTTTCTTTTTGAGACTACGACTACCGGCGACAGAGTGCTAGGGAAATTGCTTGACAGTAGAAGGAATGTGTACTGTACCTGCTTAGAGTGGGGATGTTCCCTCTGCAATCAAATAACATTGATTATTGATCGGTTAGTGTCAGGCAAAGAGGGACAGGAAGCGGTCTCGAGTGCTATATGGTGTGACTTTAATTACCGCTTAAAACATTTTACATATTTCTTTATTAGTTAAGAAGAAAAGATAACACTGGTTTAACAACACACTCCTCCTTTAAACGTCCTAAAATCACCAAACCATCAGAGACCACTTCCTCGTCCCTCGCACACACATGCAACATTCACAGCATTTCAAAATTTGAACAGTGTTGATTTGAAAGAGACAGAAAGTCAAGGGTGAGGCATGCGGTGAAATAAAACGTGTCTGAGTTTACGTTTAACAAACTGGCAGCCATTTTGTTTTTGGCTGCGTTGTAATTCATTCGAGCCGTGTGAGTGAAGCCAGGGAGTGGGGGGTGGTTAATCGAGGCCGTTCCGAGCCAATGTGCTGAGCATGCACAAATCGCAGATGCAGATTTAAAATAAATAAATAAATAAATAAAAAATTGAGAACACCACAACTGAAGTGCTTTCCCTCATAAAAAATGAATTAGACACACTATGAGATCAGTAATAGACTGCATATATCTTAATGCTGGAGGCAGAGCTTAGCTGTTATTCCTGGGCAATTTGCCTTTTCCATTTATTCTTATTCTTATCTTAACCAACGTGTCAACAGAAAGGTGGAATGGAGTAAGGGGAGATAGAGGTGGTATTTTAGGGATTGAATGCATGATCTTGGGGCACCTGTTGGGATGTGACGTGGGCAGCATGAACTGAAACTCCACGATGCAGGTGTTGTCCTTCAGCTGCCGGTGTTGGACGCTGTTGAGCTCGTATGCTATGTACGCTCTCCGAACATACACCTGAGAAAGAATAGAAAAAAATAATAAAATCATACTTTGTTCACACACACAAAAAAGTGATGTCATGTTTGAGGACCTCCACAATACCTCAAGAGCAGCCATTCGGACCACCTGGTTGCTGTGGTAGAAGAAGTTGGGCAACACGTCAAAGATGGACGTCTCGGACAGAATAAGTTTCTAAGTAAAACAAAGGGGAGGGGTGATAACGTGATATCAAATTAATTAACTCAAGAATTTGCTCATGGATTATTCAATGACTTAGAAAATACTAATTCAAGTCTTGGCTTGACATCAAAATTATTATTACATATAAAACAGAATTTATAAAAAATAGAACCCCAAAAACTTGTTTAATGTTCCTTCGAGAATTGTATTAGAGTTTTGTCTATGGAGTAAACGATAGATTAAATAAATAGATTCCAAAATTATCAAAGCAAACAACATTTACTGAAGAAAAGTTCCACAAGTGACCAGCAGATGGCGGCACATTGGAACATTAAGTTTTCAAAATTCCGAATGTGTACCTGTAGGTTCTCGATGCAGAACTGATGGCCGTACATGTCGATGGCAGAGAGGAAAATCGACTCAACCTGGTTGTGGCGCAGTTCGTATGAAGGCAGGTGAGACGCGATCAGCACCTTAAAATCAAAGTAGAACTCTTGTAGAACTGATTTTAGCAGTTTTCACAGCTTTGGTGAAATTGGTTCAGTGTGTGTGTGTTTACCTGGCGGGCACGCAGTGCCACTTTGGCGTTGGTGGTCTTGCTGAGCTGTGTGAGCTCTGTAAGTATGGCCATGAGCTCATCGGTCAGTGTGGGGTCCCGCCCACACAACTGATCCTAACGGCAGACATTAGGAGAGAAATAAGAGAGAATCGACTCATTTCTATACTCTGTGTGTATGTGTGTGTGTGTGTGTGGATGCAGGAATATACTCACGATCAACATGGTGACCAGAGAGTTCTTCTTGGTGACTTGGGCATGGGAGAAAATGTAGTTAAGCACGTTGGCCATGTCACCTTTGTTCTCTTCACGCAATGCGAACACACACTTATCATAGTGACCTGAAAACACAAATACACACTGAGGGGAGTGCACAACTACGTGTTGCTACATTCTTTTGCAATTCCACATGCAAACGAGATCCATGCAACACTTTAAGAGACGTGGTCATGAATATTCCTCGAGTGTTACCGTATGAGGTCGATTATTCAATACAGAATCAATGTTTCACTTGTGTTTGCTTGACTGAGAAAAAAAAAAACAGAGCTGGAATGAGAGACTGAAACCTCACCGTGCTGAAACTGCACCTCCACCTTCAAGTACTGTCTGAGTAAATCCATCACTACTGCCCTCATGTGGCCACGGATACCGCTGCGATACCTGCGGACGCAGAATAAACAGTGGTTGTGCTTTAAGATGATACTTTTCCAAACAGAAGTACTGCATGATGGTTTTGTTTAACAAAGATTATTTCGAGTGTGTTGTTACTGACTTCTGGACGAGCTGCACGATGCTCTGCGTGTTCATGAAGAAGACCTCGCGCTCCGACTTCCTGTTCAGCGTGGCAGCGTGGCTGTCCAGGATGTTGGCAACCTGAAAAGAAAAGGAGGAAAAACAACAATTCATTACGTTATGTTATTAAATACATTAAGTGATACATTATGTTTGTGTGTGTGTGTGTGTACCTGTTGGCTTGGGAACTGGCAGAGCACAGAGGTGATGTTACTTGCGTACTGCGCCATCTCCTTCTTGATGGACTTCTCTACAGCGGGCGGGATTCGACCCGACACACTGGTCATGATGTCCTGCAGCTCCAGCAGAGGCAGTGACGGATCACGCAAGGTCTTCATTAGCCGCTCCACCCACTCCTTCAGCTGAGGACACACACAGAGAATAAGAGCCTGAGAGACAGAGTGTGCGTGTGATTATATATATATATATATGTATATATAGAGAGAGAGAGAGAGAGAGAGAGAGAGACTAAGTGAATGATACAGACAGGGTTAAACAGACTCACACTGTGATAGGTGTGTGTGCGTGTACGTGTACGTGTGTTACTTTGGCACTGAAGAAGGGCTCAGGCAGACAAAAGCCGTTCATGATGTTCACCAGGTGGTCGAGAGTGTTGTGGAAGACTCTATGGAGCTTTTCCCCTCTGAGAGCCACGGACTGAACGATAGGCAACGCTCCGGTATGCAGCTCCGCCTAGACCACACACACACACACACACACACACACACACACACTCAAATCAGATGTACACCGTCCTATGTCAGTTTGAGTCCCAGCATATCCTAATTCTACCAAGCATCAGAAGTCACTTTTCTGAAGAGCAGAGCGTAAGTTTCATATAATGAGCCTAATCGCACACTCGGTCATGTGACAAGCAGCGACGCAAAGGTTTTAAAAGTTTACCTGCTGCACTCTGCTGGGATCGTCCAGCTGCAGTTTGGCTATAACGCAGCCCGGCTCCAGCACGGCCCCTGCTCGCTTTACATAGTGAATACATCCTGATTCTGCTGCAGTTAGTGTCATCACCATCTTCATTACCTGGCATGCGCACACACACACACACACACACACAAATATCCAATATCACTGCATCAAACCTCATCACTATTAAAGCAGCAGTAAATAACTTTTAGTGCTTCACATATAATTGAAGATGTGTTCCAAGTTTGGTATTTTGTACACACACACCCACACACCACTACTAGCACCGGTACAGTACTGCAAACGCCGCACGTTTCACCTGCACATACCTCGATTTCAGCGTAGCACTGGCCTGAGAATACATGGTCACCATCCTCCACAGTGTACTGGATGAGTTTCCCGGCAGATGGAGAGCGCAGCAGCGACGGGTCATTCTCCTTCTCAAACACACACGTCTTATTACCGATGGTGATGCGATACCTACAAGACCAGAGAGCACGCGCTGAAAACACACATCTACAGCGAGCAGGGTTGTGAAAATGTCTCAAAATCATGATACCCCAGCCCAAAGAATCGCTAATGTAACAGTCGCACCGGTCCACTTCCTCCTTCATGTAAGTGGTGTAGCTGCTCCCGTCGTAGGACAGCAGCAGGCCGCCGTCGCTGAGCCGGTGCACGTCCACCTCCACTGACGAGTTGTTCATGATGAGCACGTAGGAGTTCGGAGACTGACGGGTCACTTTCAGTACGTACTTCACGCCCTCGTAGATGAGATCGGTGTCGACTGTGTTCAGGAGAGTGTGTGCTGCTAATACCTGACCCCTGAAGAGAGAAAGGATGGAAGAGAGTGAGGAAGGAACGAAGGAAGGAAGGAAGGACAAAGGAAAAAGGGAGGGAATGACGGATGGAAAGGAACAACAAGTGAGGAAAGAATGATGAAATAATAGAAGTGGAGAAGAACAGAAGAAAGGATGGACGTGGTAAACAGAAACATGGTGCACGTGTCTCACCTCTCGAGAGAATGCAGGAAGTTGGACACGCTGTTCCTGAAGTTTACATCCGCTATGTGCAGCGCACCGCTCACTATCCCCAGGATGGTGTCCGGACGCTCCGCCTACGAGAGACGGAAAGATAGACGAGAAGTAAATAACGCGGGAACAACTCGCTCTTTCTACTATAACTGGTTTTCTCTGGCGAAATAAGTTTGATTAGTACTAATAGTACATCAGAGATTAAATGATATCATGGGGTAAACATCAGTACCTGCATTTTCTCTGAGATGAGTCGGTCCAGCCAGCCGGTGTCAATGCTGTTGTGCTGAAAGCTTTCAGTCTCCAGCAGTTTGATCAGATATTCCACTGTAGTCCTGAAGTCTCCTCTGATCGAGAGCTCCTTCAGAGCCACCACCATGTTCCTGATGGGGAAAAAAAAACCAAGATGTTAAATGTACGTCATACTACCACGTTACACACACACACAGAGTTATACACAGTTATTGAAGTCTACATACGAGATGGCTTCTTCACGATTCTCCCCCCAGGAGAAGCAGTGGCCGAACTGCGAGTCTGCGAACTCGTGCAGTCCTCCGGCAGCAGCCACGCTGAAGTAACCCCACACGTTCTTATTGCTGCGGAAGTTCAGCTCCTGCACCGTGCCCGAGCTCGGCTTAAAACCCTGAGACAAACATACCCGTTTCCTTGTATCCACATAGTCCTTGAATATAGTTATTGTAATAAATAAAATCAACATCTACACATACAAACACACACACACCTCATCTGGGTTCTCACTGGTGATGCGAGCTGCGATAACGTGTCCTCGTGGCAAGGGTGAGGTAAATAGTGCCTCGAACTCGATGGGGGAGTCACCCCACGGCTGCACCCCATACAGCATGCGGATGTCCTTGATGCGGTACAGAGGGATGCCCATGGCAATCTGACACACACACACACACACACACACACACACACACACAAATGCATAATTAAACGCTAACAAAAAATGAAGCGACGTCTAGGTTTTCACCCAGTTTCACAGACTGAACTCTTCATGTAGTTACATGTTAATGCTCAGAGTTTGACCACGTAAATACAAGGCCAGTTATAGCAGCGTTTACCTTTTTTTCATTTGGCTCTCGTTGTAATCGGGACGTAAAACAAACACTCGATTCATAGCTTTAATTTTATTCTCCTGTTTACCTCGTTATTATCTGCTATAACGTTTTCCTTCCTCTGTCTCAGAGTGTGTGTTGTAAGAGCATTAACCCTTCCCCCAGACACACAGGCCCAAGAACACAGAGTACAACACTGTAGCCTCGCTGACCTACATGCACCACAATACTGTGTGTGTGTGTGTGTGTTTGTGTGTTTGAGCAAACGAGCCCTTGTGAGTACTATTGCAAAACATAGTGATAACGCACACATGCACAGACACAGACCCACCTTAACTGTACACTTAGACATTATTACACAGAACAAAGCAACTCACACACACATACACACACACACCCCAACTCTCTCTTTCAAACACACACACACACACACACTCTTACACACCTGCAGCTGGGCCGCAGGCAGGTTCACGTCAGCCACCATCTCGGTACAGGGATGTTCCACCTGCAGACGCGGGTTCAGCTCCAGGAAGTAAAAACTGCCGTCCTGACTGTAAAGATATTCGACTGTCCCGGCGCTGACGTAGCCCACCATCTTAGCCAGTTTCACGGCACACTGAGACCCACACAAGAGCATGTGGTTATAGGAAATGAATCTTTTTAAGTCCATAGAACTCAGTCTCATATCTCGACTGTCTGTTGTAGAAATGTAATTACGCTTTATTTATTTATTTATTTATTTATTTATTTATTTATTTTACCCGCTCCATGTTCTCGAACACGTCGGGGGTGGCGATGGTGGCCGGCGCCTCCTCGATGATCTTCTGGTGCCTGCGCTGAACAGAGCAGTCTCTGCCGAACAGTGAGATGGCGTTGCCGTACTGATCGGCCAGGATCTGTACCTCCAGATGCCGGGCGTGTTTGGCAAGCTGCATGACGAAGATGGGCGACCCTGGAACTTCCGTTTGCACCTGCGGGGGGCAGAAAGTCTTTTAAAATGTACTGGTAATGTACTGTAAAATACAAACACGATGATGATTTTTCATTACAACAAAGTTACTGTTACTCCCCAAAGTTCATTACTTTTCCAATCACAGAATGTCACAAAGTGTTTTTTCCTCTTAACGTCTCAACGGTTAAAATAAAGGCTTTTGATTATGTTACTTTCCTGCACATCTTCAATATACGCAAAGCGTTACGAGCAGCTTATCGAACGGCTTGAACGCCAGACCTGTCTGAAGAGATTGGGGAAGTCGTCTGCGCTGTTGACCTTGCGGATGCCTTTCCCTCCTCCTCCCTCTGAAGCCTTGATCATCACAGGGTATCCCACCTTCTCTGCAGCCTGTCAGGCAGAACACGTGACTTAGATATGTTAACATTGTGCTGGAACTGGCCACGTGTTGTCGTAAGCGTAGATGTTACCTTAAGCCCGGCCTCCACGTCGTGGATGCAGCCCCGCTCGTAGAGCTCGTTGGGTACGTTGATGATTCGCTTCTTCTTGTCATTTTCCGACCATGCGACTGTTAATCCTGTTTACATAAATCCATAATGATTACTGTTAGCATTTTGTCTATGGGCTCTCAAATTCTGAACATTTTGAGGGTTTATATATGGACTCAACCCAAGCGAATTTTATATTTTAACATGCAATCTTAACATTTTGTGGTTGTATATGAACTCGGCCCAAACTAATTTAGCATTTTGGGTTACATACTGTAGACTCAGCCCAAGGTACTTTAAAATGTTGACGTTTTTCATGGACGTGGCCCAAAACTACATTAAGGTTTTGGGGGCTTTACATGGACTCGGGCAAAGCGTTTTGAACATTTTAGGGTTTTCCATGGGGTAGTGAACCAACAGACCTGATCCACTCCATGGTAGAGTGGGAATGCCTGCCGTCTGAGCCACAACAGAAGACGCGATCTTGTCTCCCAGAGCCCACATTGCCTGACTGGGTGGACCTGGGACCAGGAAAAAAAAAAAAAAACACATAAGAAAACTGTTAACACGAAGTTAGTCTGCATGCTGGGGAATGAGCTCTAAATGTTAAGGCAACGGACCCATGAATGCGATGCCGTTCTTGTGCAGGAGTTCTGGGAGTTTGGGGTTTTCAGAGGCGTGACCCCATCCAGCCCACACCGCCTGTCAATGACAGGAGATTCATACCATCACTAAGCAACCTGATGTCAATAATTATTTATGAATGAACACTTTGTTCTAATAAAGCTTTCTGAATTCTTATTTATAAGAAATACCTGAACTGGGATACGCTTCGCAATGTCCAAAATGAGCTCTACGTTAGCGTAGTTGTTGTTGTTGGTTCCTCCAGGGACAGGTACATAATGATCTGCCATTTTTATGTACTCTGTGGACGACGAGAAGAATATAGGTACAGTGAATAGCATGGGACGGAACTGCAAAACGATTTAGTTCCTGTTGTTCGGTGCTGGAAAATGGATTGTACAAATCAATCTGAATTGAATCGAACAAAGAGACTTGAAGAGACCTTGTCCATTCATCACCAGAGACACTTTGTCCTTTCACGTCACTAATCAGTGGCTCTTTCTGTATTAATTAGGCCATGCTTGGCCAGGACAAAACCAGCCTGTACTGTATAAACGGACATAATATATTCACCCTCGCCAGTGAATGGCATAAATTCTTTATCCCTTTCATAGGTGTGTATTGTTCACTCACCCGCGTTGGCCTTCAGGTCCTCGGGGGTGACCATGACGACGAAGCGGATGGCGCGCTCGTTCCGAAACATCTCGTACGCCCAGCGCCGAATGGAGCGCATGCACTTTACCGCAGCGATGCCGTTATTAGCGATGAGCACCTGCAATGCCAAAGTACATGTGCATATTAAACATGGTGTTCCGGTGAGATCTGCTCCGTTCAGTATTGTTCAAGGTCAAACTACCTCCATTAATTTAGCATGAATTAAATCCCAAAAACTATAACAATAGATAGATATCAGTGCCGCAGTTCCGACATCGGTACCTGATAGTTTTCAATCTTTGTTATCTGTGCTGTTGTTTTCCAGATTTCTGACTTGATGCGTTTTACCTTCTCTATGACTTTGTTTCCTCCGAAGCGGGTGACAAACTCAGCCGGTGACGCCACAGTAAAGTCCCTTTGTAGGTCGACACGTCTGCGATCGCGTCCCTGCTTCACCAGGTGCAGACCGGACATACTGGGCCTTAAAGAAATTAAAAACACCAGGTAACATGATGAGAATTTACATCAAACAACGTTTTACAGGGACCTCAGATATTAAATCAAGCTCCTAACTTGTTTCACGGAGATTACGCAGGTTTAAATGTAGATACAAAAGGCATAAAAATATCCTCTTTTTTGTGTTTTTTCACAAAATTTGTTAGATTTACAAAACGTTGATAAATGTCAACCACGTCCAGTTTTGACGACGCCCACAAAACTCCATATAAGGCAAAGTTCACACAGCTGAAAACAAGAAACTGACAACTAAACGGTAAAAGTTGTAAATGTTTTGTGTGCTAAATCTTCGCAGTAACTCGAAGATTCTGATCAGTTGAGCTTCGTATTAGTATCTTTCCACGGATTCCAAGGATTGCATAAATACTTCTGAGAAAATGTTTTTGTTCGTGTTCGGTTGAATAAATGAGGTTTACTGGTGTGTTTTTTATTCACTACTAGAAGGGTATACTATACTTTTATTTAAAATCCTGACCCGCATGATTTCTACTTAAAAAAACAGTAGCTTGGCTTCCTGGAACACACACATGATGAGGAAGGACTGAAGGGGTAGAGCGTGAACAAAAAGTGTGTGTGTGTGTGTGTGTGTGTGTGTGTGTGTGTGTGTGTGTGTGTGTGTGTGAGATTTAATTCTGCATGGCCTCTCAATGTGCTGTTACATCATCACTGGTATGCTGACACATAAAAAGGGCCACTGAAATAGAGGCATAGTGTGATCCTCCCCAAAACACACACACACACACACACCTCGTCCTGCCTATGATAGAAAAGTAGTAAAGCACAGAGAGGGTCTTGTTGTCTATATTACAGCAGTTAATCAAATTAAATGTACGTTAGACACATGCCAATGTTTGCTTCATTGTAATTTTTAAGAAATAAAAGAAACCCAATATTTGTAGAACTGAGCCTGAACTCACTTTAGGTGCATTTTCCTCTGTATAACCTTTCACAACGCAGCTCAATGCTGACACACAGCCATGGAGACTGGCTGGATCGCCAAACATGATCTAAATGAGCGCAATTCAGACGTCTAATGACCTGACAGTGTTGACACTAGCAAACACAGGCACATTACACAAGCAAGGCTGACCTCATGTTGTGAAAAGGCCCATCCAGGCTTTCGAAAGTGCTGTCCGAGTTGAGAGAGCACGGAGACTCTGATCGCTCCTTGTCCTCTGCCGACAGCTCCAACTTGCCCTGAGTCTCGTCCTCAGAGTTGTCCTCCGACACGGAGCCGATAATAAAGTGCGATGCGGCCACGGGCTTCTCCGGCGGGGGATCCTGCTCCGCCATGGCCGGACGACACTGGCAGGCTCCAAACACTGAGGAAACACGGAAAAAAGAAATATTCAGGCATGATTCACAAATATAGTATGCATAAAACAAAACACTAGACTCAAGACTTAACAGTGGCGTAGAAAGTGATCCACTCTTTTGTGTAGACCCTCTGGAGGTAACTTCAGTTTTACAAGCACTTTGGTTGTAAAATTCAGATATGAATTTGATGGAATCTCGTCTGCCTTTTACACTGTAGTCCACGCCCACGTGACGGGGTGTTTCAATCCCCACCTACTTTAATCAGACCATATCCAAAAAAATTCCCAAAATAAATTGAGGGTCATTTCCACACTCGTGGACTAATCGACATTACGGAAAGAGTTAATTAAATAAGAAAAACATGATTCGATGTGCTCTGATTTGTTACTGATCAGCATCCATACAATTTTATTCACCACTGTTCCGACATGACGTAGTTCAGCAGCAGTACAATTCGATTCAGACCACGATTCCGTTTAGCATCGATACACTCTGTCCGATATGATTCAGGACAGCTTTCATACAATATTATTCACTGCTGAGTCAATACATTTGTTTCAGCATAAATACAATATGATTCAGACCTAAACCGATACGATTCACAGATAATACGATATGATTCGGCTTAGCACCGATACATTTCCATTCACTACTGACCCAATATGAGTCGGTTCAGCAACGATTCGATCCAATTCTGATCAGCACCGATACAATTCTCTAACAAAATTCAATTCAAAATGACCGATCCAAAATTATTCTGATCAAGTTTGATTCAACACATATTTAATGTTATTTAGCAACGATCAAATAGAAAATTCTACCAATTAGACCAATCAGAAACGAGAATTCAACTTTCATATGAATATGAACGAGAATCTGTGCTCTGAATGATGAATATTCATGAGCAGTGGGCGGTCTCTGTGAAGACACTCCACAACTTGTCAAATATATTTTAAAGCAATATAGAGCTAATACTAAATATCACACAAAATTAAAAAAAAACAACAACAAAAAAACATGAAATATTTATAATGTTTATAAAACGATATGTAGAATATTTAACGTTAGAATAACTACAGGGTCTAAAGTGACCTGAACACACCTTTAGATCATCTTGCTGAACCTGATAAACGAGTCGACAGACAGCATGAGAACAAAAAACACACCGTTGTTAGGAATTAAATAGAAAAAAATATCAATAAATATCGATCGAGTGTTTGTTGTTTGTTTACTTGTGTGGTGTGCGCGTGAAGGGGATGGCACGTGCAAGTGTTTTATATTAAAAAAAAAGACATGTCAGTTATGTGTACTAACGTTTCCAAGCTTCCAAACTCTCACGAATAATCAATAATATTTTTTTTAATTGTCGGTAAAAATATATTTACATTTCTACTCAGTTTTGCTGCAGTGAAATGGTGCACGAGACGACTTGATGCAGGCTAATATTCAGCTAGCGTTAGCTTCTGAGCTAATAAGCTTAGCTACTCACCGTGTGAAATGAGTCGGCAAGCTATTCTGATGTGGTAACTTCGACGAACTAATAGGATATTTAATTATTTAATTTATTTATTCGTCCACAACCTCACTCGGATGGATGTTCGTTGACAGCGACATCACTGCGGTGTGATGCTACGGAAGCGTTTTTCTTATCCTACCCGTATTCGAACGAGCCGGTCTGTTTTGCTCCGATTGGTCATATGTAAATTGTACACGCGAGTTCTGATCTCTGATTGGACAGCTGTATGAGTCATCCACAAAACAGGAAGCGTTATGTCATAATGCGGGTGGGATATAAAAACGGGGAGTCGAGTGAGGTTACTGCAGATTGTCGAACTATGAACTTTAAGAGTCTCACGCCGAATAAGAGAGCGAATAGAATTTCGCGTTTCAGTTAGGGGCGGGTTTTGATATGCAAATAAGGAGAGGTGTAACCAATGAGAAAGAGGGTCTGGTGGTCCGCGTGTTTGTGCGCGGTATCGCCTGATCCGACTAGAATCTGTTTATGAATTAAAGGTGACGGTACAAGAGGATGGATGTTTTTCCACTTTATTTATTTAACAAATAATAAAATTTCATTAAGAAATGCAATAAACAAAAAAACCGATAACAAGCAAAGGGAAAAAGAACTGCCATTAATGATTTATTATTATCAATTATTATTAAATTAATTATTAATTAATTAATAATAATTATTAAATCAATAATGAATAATTATTAGTAAATTAATTGTTCATTATTATTAAATGTATTAGTAATTATTATTAATGTTGTTGTTTTTTAAATATATAATTGAGTGCAAAAGTTTATATAGCTTTAGGGATCTAAAATAAATAACATTATCGCATGTAATACAAATAACATAAGTTCAAAAAGTTTGCATGTTTTATCAATGCAATAACAAGACGAGCAAAAGAGGGATTTAGGATAATAGCGTGGTTCAGTTGAACAAAAGAACAAACAGTTTCCGAGTATTAAACATGTCCAAAGTTTTCCTTCCATAAAGTGAACACATGTACAGTATGGACATCTCTGTGAGATCTGGGATATTTATCATTCTTAAGAGGATGAAGTAAAATGCCACGATTCATAACTCTATTATTCATAACTGAGCATTTTTATTTCATTCTACAGCAGTCATTATAATGATGCTAATGTGTGTGCTGTTGTACTGATGCACTGATACAGTCACATCCCATCAAACTAGAAGATCCACTTAGGTATCAAGGAACATTTCGGTGTCAGTATCATACTGAATATGGAATACCGAGCAGAAGGTTGTGAGGTCGAATCCCAGTAGTTTTAACCGTTATCTGCAAAGCTCAACTGGAAGCCACTTTGGATGAAACATCTTTTAAATAATAGTCCAATACTTCAGCTAACTGTAGAGAGAGTCAAGTCTTCAGATACTGAAGCACCTTTGACCTGAGTTCACTCAGACGTACCACAGAGGCATTGGCATCCAATCTAACTATTGTGTAAACAGTTTGATTAAGAACGATGAAATATCAGTCTTGTGCAAGCGTGATTTTTAGGTTCAAGTTCAGCTCAAAGTTTAATGATCATGCAGACATCACCTGTTCTACTGCCAGATAAAACAGGCAGTGGAACATGAGACCTTAGAAGGGATTAATGGAAGGAAAAAATAAACAAAAGCTTGATTCACCTCAAATGTTCTCAGCAAGCAAAAATACAACTTAAAACTGGGCTTCTTTAATATCAGAAGCTTGTCAACAGTCGGCATCATCATACAAACAGAAATATCATTAATACGTGAACATTTAGCAGAACGGAGCAAAATAAGTCTAGTTAAAATCTATGCATTGACCAGTTCTTAACATTTATGGAAGGAGTCTCCAGTGTCAGTGCTTTTCATGTGAAATTCATAAACAAATTAAACAAGTGTTTGTATAACAAGTGTTTATATCAGCTGTAATGTAAATGATTCATATATGTTTTTGTGTCATATAAAAATACCATCACAATGAATGGGAAAAATCTGTAATTATTTCACCATGTTTTTTTTTTTATTACTTTCATTTATCCATCCATCCATCCATCCATCCATTTGTTGTGGAGCTATTGTTTTACAGATATTGAAATATACTGTAGGAGTTATGAAATCTTTAAAAAAAAAAAAAAAAAAAAGAATAAAGAGCTAGTTCTCATTCTGACTTCTGAAATCTGAAAGTTCAACAAACTAAATGTCCTCTGAATTTCAGAATGTTTGTTTGTACATTTCCAAAGCACACAGTTTAGTAATAGTTTCTTGTGATAACTGTGCTCTCCAATTTCTTTTTCTCAGAACACTGTCTGATCAGTAAAGGGGGAAAAAGTGTTGGGTTTAAAGCCAACATCAATACACAAGACTGGAGCTGTGTTTCAATGTGTCAAGGTGAAAGGTAGCTTTTTCTGTTGTCTAGACAACGGGAGATTGTGGTACTTTCATGTAGTAAAAAGTGAGCATAGTAAAAAACTGAATAAAATAATTTTATGCAATGGAAATTTTTTTATTAAGACCCAATATATCCCAATTGATATTTAAACTCAGTGTAGATGGACCTGCTAAACTGGGAGAATTATTGGTAAGCACTGACACCCAGTGGCCATTGTTGGTACAGCAACTATTTTTAATTATAATAAATATATATTTTTTTAAAAATAAGTTGTACAAGCTAGCCTACAGTAGATTTATGATGAAATTTATGATGAAAGTATTAACAATAACATAAAAAATAGCCATCGCACACAAATTTCAAAGTAACCAGTAGGGGTCAGTAGAGTCCACTAAAGCCAGGTTTGTAGCTGCCGGTAACGAAATAACAAAATGTTCAAACGTTTTATGTTCTAGTAGTCCTTATAATAATCTATTCCTCTTCTTTATATAAATAAATAAATTAATAAATAAAACAGAATTTATAAACTTATGGCCATAACTATATTTTAGTTATCCATGGTCATGGCCATATTATTATTATTATTATTATTATTATTATTATTATTATTATTATTATTATTATTATTATTATTATTATTATTATGTATTATTACAGTATATAACTTCTGTACATATTACATATTGTATTTTTTATACTCCTCATCCTCTATATTGTGCATATATATATATATATATATATATATATATATATATATATATATATATATATATATATATATATATATATATATATATATATATGAATGTGAAATATTAGACAGAATGTACAGTAGGGTATATATAGATATACATAAATAAAATAGTGCAGATGTATGTAAGGCACAATATAGAGGACCTTATAAACTTATACTTGTTGTTCCTTTACAACAGTATCTGAACATTTTTTTCAATGCCATAGCCTTAGAACCATTTACTTGTACTTTTCAACAATGTCCACACATCTCTGCACTGCTATAGCCTTATTCACTGTACATATATTTACATATATAACTATATAAATTACATGCTGTACATATTTTTTACATATATACCTATATATATATATATTACATGCTGTACATGTGCTACATATCTGCACTTGTCTATTTGCACAATTGCTACTCTTTGCACTTCTGGTAGATGCCAAACTGCATTTAGTTGCCAATAAATGACAATAAAGTTCTATCTATCTATCTATCTATCTATCTATCTATCTATCTATCTATCTATCTATCTATCTATCTATCTATCTATCTATCTATCTATCTATCTATCTAGCAGTAGTAGCAGTAGTATTAGTGTTAGTAGTAATTAATTTCAGATAAAGTTCATTTCCTGGTTGTAACTTTTAAAAATGTGGAAAAGTTTAAGTTAAGGGATAAATCCTTATGCATGACAATCTTCTTAATCTGTTTTGTAGGTGATGCAGGTTCAATACATTTGTGGATTGAGATTTTTTGCTTCACGTGATTTTAGTAATTACTGTGTGAAATTCATGACACCCTTGTAATTCCAGGAGGCTACACATAAGAAGAATTATGTACTGGGAAAACATTTTAGCCCAGTTCCTGCGATACCAGCTGGCCCTATTCAGAATTCCTGATTAGCATTCAGGTTGGATTCAAGGGCGCAGTAACAGGTGCTCCAGCAGTAGTCTTACACTTGGCCTCGGTGCTGCTAAAGAAGCCCTCTCACACCTTCGCCAGACTTTGGCTTTGAATTGCTGGAAATCAAGCAGCTTGTAACACAAACGCCAGTGGGGTATCACGGGCACGGGAGTGAAAAGAATCTGTGTTAATGTGCTCGGCCATCACACAGTGGAACATATTGCTTACAACCAGCACAATGACTCCAGGGTGACTTAGGTTACGCGTTCCTGCCAAGCGGCGGAGTGTTACAGTGAGAGCGTAAGGCGCCATACTGCGATAAGGAGAGGTGGAATAGTGGACGAGTCTCAGATTTCAGCCGTTATCCAAAAGATGCTGATGGACATGCTTGAATGAGGCTTTTGATGCACAATTCCAGCTTAATTAAAGTGGTCAGACAGTTTTGCAGTGGCCTGAAAGAAGACATGGTGAGGAGGTCAGCTGATAAATACTGAATTGATATGGGGTTATACCCAGGCATTATGAAAATGCAGCACTCGGAGCTGGGTGATACTTGAGAATGAATGTTGGTTGTACAGTACGTGTCTTGGCGTCTACTCTGAGGTAAATTCTGATTAGGATTAAGGTTTGAAGGCAATAAGGTTATCTTGATTGAGAGCAAAAAAAAAAAAAAACGCCTCTCATGCAGTTGCCTGTGAAAGTGCCAGGCCCCAGTGCCCTCAGATCTGCAGGTAGTGTGAGATTTCACACAACTGAAACATGGCGCAGACTCTCTAGTGTCAGGGTGGCAATGTTCAGAGCAGCAAAAGAGAGAGAGAAAGCAACTGTGTCCTTCAAGGCCAGGAGATAAGTGTCAGGCTACCTGGGGTTACTTTAGAAAGTGAGATGAAGTCAGCTGGCATACATGCCCCTGCTGGAAAACATTCAAGATGTCATGCTCCATAAATAGGCTGCACAAGCTGAATACTGTGTTCAATCAGCTACGTTTTGTGATTGAAGCTCATGGTGAACATGAGTGGTACATTCCAGATATCTTATTCCCAGCCAGAGCTGAGACAATCTCCAGCAATTCTGGCAATAAGGGGGGGGCCAGACTCTCAGAACAAGCTCGTAATAGATACCCTTATGTCAGCCATGTCTTGCAACCCCACTGAAAAACAAGGACTCCCATTCACATCACCCTGCATCCCCCTGCCAACTTTCCATGAATAAGTAATCATTCCATCACGGAGGCAGGCAGTGTACTTGGACTGGACCATTTTATGTGGCAGCCGCGAGTAAATCGATCCCTTCCCGATGGAAACAGAGCCGGTGAGTGGCACGACTTGAGCAGGCCTGTAACCCTAGCTGTGCCTTTCGCTCTCGCTTCTCTGTTTACCTGTCACATCAGGCACACTGCTTCATCCACACCGAGTGGCAGCTCACGTCGCCTTCCGCTTAATGACACGTTGGAATATTTAATTGCAAACAAGATTGAGAAGAAGCAAGTGGCGGTAACCAGAGATGGACCTTTTCACCAAGAAATCGAAGGCTAAGAAGGCAGCTTGATCCCTGCCTATTGTACCCACAGCACACGCCATAGCTTAACATTTGCTTTGCCAGATATAAGCTTACAGCTCTGATCGAGTAAAGAAAAGGAGACAGGGAAAGGAGAAGGAGGCATAAAAGGCTTTGGTTTGTTATTTGGGGATTTGTGATAGCAGTAGCATTGTTGCAGATGGCAATGGTCAGGTAAACGAAATAGACTGGCAGGTGACTAAGATAAGGAGTCACGGTCAAAGTGACACTTGCTGTGTTAAATAGTGTTAAAACAACTCAGTTACACCTAGATACAGAAAGATCTCAATCTATCCAACATTCAGAACTACATTAAAGTATAAATTAGTGGCTACAAACAACTGAACTTCTTTAGGGTAAAGTATAACGCAAAGTTTCATTAGATTTTGTATAAATTTTGGCATGATCAATAATATTTCGCTCGTTTAAGCTTATTGTATTCAAACGACCGGAAAGGTAAGACAAGGCAAAAGCTTTTTTTTGTAGTGATATAGTTTCAGTTCAACCACAGAGAAAAATATCTAGTGACATTTCCCGACTTAAACCAGAAGCAGTTTCCTTGTTGATGAACTTATGTCATCATGCTAACATTCCCCAGGCCCTCTTTCGAACCCCCTTTAAGCCAGCGTGAATGAGCACAGTGTCGGCAACATCATGGTAGGCGTATTGCTTTCACTAGAAAGGCGATAAGATATGGTGAGGTATCGCACACCCAAGAGCGCCGGCACTCAGACGACAATGGCTGCTGCACTTTCTCCAAAGATCCGCTTACAACATCTCTGTATGTTGAGTCTCCAGCTCCACACTGATAAATACTGCATCCTGCCATGTTTGCCATCAATAATTCACTTTCTTTCCAGCTGCCACTCTCTCTGTACAAAAATTACCTTGCATTTGGGTACTTTGTGGTTTCAGGTGTCTGGGTGATGAAGCAACGTAATGAAAAGGGATG
This sequence comes from Tachysurus vachellii, assembly GCF_030014155.1. Lineage (NCBI taxonomy): Eukaryota > Metazoa > Chordata > Actinopteri > Siluriformes > Bagridae > Tachysurus > Tachysurus vachellii. The sequence goes on along the minus strand of NC_083485.1, from coordinate 3,496,970 downwards.
GCTATTGGATATTTTCCATCGTGACAAAGATGAGGTTTGAACTCTGATCTCTCTCTCTATGCATATATTTAACCATGACCAGAACTTTTTTTTGGTAAATGGACATTGAATGAAGACAGGCATGGTTCTAAAGGCGGGGCCACAGGGGCCCTGGCCCCTGCTGAAATCTGATTGGCCCCTGATTGGCCCCCGTTCCATTAATCATCGACGAGAAGAGCAACTGGAGAACAATCACATATCCTCGCTGTCGGGCGGAAACCTCGTATGTCCAAATTTGGTCAATTTCATATTTTTTCACATATCGATGCTATTGGTCAGTCCCCACATGGGTCTGTTTTTTTTACAATTTATTAACCAATCTAAAGTCTTGAAAATAGCTTAAGCGCAAATCTCATAACTCCATTGGACACTTCAACTGTCCACCTCTTCCTCACTCTGCGGGAGAGCTTCACGGCATATTTCTCCTCAAGAAGAGTCGCAACGAATCAACACGTCTTCTGAGGTAAATGTCTTCAAAACACTGGGCTCAAAGAAAAAAAAATTCTTCACCCCCGCTAGTTCTGGTGCTCGTCTGAGGACAGGAATTTAGCGCAAGACAATCCACTGCAACGCGGACTAAACCCTGTGCACTGCAGATAAGGTACGGCATTTTTTAATTTCCTGAAAAATAACGGTTTTGGAGATACGAGGTTTCTGCCCGACAGCGACGATATGCAATTCCACCCCCCAAACAATTGCCGGCACTCGAGCGTTAGAAAAATACCCTGTACTTGGCCCCTGAATGTAACATGTGGCCCCATAATGGCCCCGTTACAGAAAAATCCTAGAACCGCCACTGAATGAAGAGTATGTTCTACATGTCATATACCCAGCACTCTACAACAGTTTGAGAAGTTTTCCCCTGACTGTAAGAAGAACTTCTACTTGACCTTTGTGCTACATTTCCAAACCAGTGAATATGGTTCCATGATTGCAGCTCAGCAGACTAGAAAGCTCATGCAGTGAGGACAGAAGGGAATTTTCAGAGTCCGCTGCCCTTTAGATCAATACTTGTCTCAAAAGGTCTGCTGGCCTCCAACAACAGGGGAAAAGTCAGTGATCTTATTGAGGAAATGGAAAAAAAAATGTTCACAGTTCATGAAGAAAGCTTGAGGTGTGGCTGAGGAGAGAAAGAGAGAATGAAGCTGGGGCTTAATACCTTGCTCAAGGTTCTAGCATTCCAGTGCAGACCCAAAACCTGCAGGAGAGATTCTATCTTACAGTTGCTTTGGGAATGAAATTGGAATCCGTGACCATAGAGAGAAATCTGGACTGACATTCTCAGCTCTTTGCGTCTATGATCCTCACTAGAAAAATGGAATGAAATTAATTTTCATGATATTATTACCCCGGACAGATGGCAAGTTCATGTCGGCAGCCATAATACTTTACGTCCAGAGATGTCTGGAGGAATGAGAATTGTCATAAACCTTCAAATACCCACTCAGAGGCTGACATGTACATTTTTTCCCTAGATGTAAGGTGGTAATTACTGTTCCTTAACATGACATAAGTTCCAAATCTTATAGCTGAAGATTAGAGCCAGGTGTGTGAACTATAAACTCCAGGAATTTTTCTTGAGCCATGATGGTGCAAAGCATGCAAAAAAAAAATATTGTGAAGTCTAACCACCTGAAAAACCACCTTAGCAGTGGAACAAACCCCTCTTTCACTGTAAATGGTTCTTTCAGGTATATTATTTCAGGATCTTAATTTACTTCCTGTCCACTTGTCAGAGTAGGAAGAACAGGTCCGCCGCTCTCCTTTATGGAGCTTGTTAAGCATGACAGGAGGACCTGAGGGGCAACACCCTGCTTTTCCACCTCAGTGCATCTAGGCCAAGACACTCAAACTGCATCACATTTACATTTGACAGCTCAACCTCATCAGAGGAAGTGTCCACCATGACGCCCAGAGGGCGGGTAACCATCTCAGAATCAAAAGAGCAAAGGTACAGTAACTATCATTTCAATGTCCACAAAATAAGATATGATCAAGCTAATGCTCAGGTTTGTATGCTGAGAGGAGATACACAAGTCACAAGAATGGCACATTTTTTCAATTTAACACAATTAGGGAAACTGTTCCGATAGTAGAGAGAACAGTACCTTCAGTGTACAATGGTATGGTATGTCTAAGTGAATTTGAAGCACAGTTTCTGGAGAACTCCGTCCAGGGTGTATCCTGCCTTGATGCCCGATGACGCCTGAGATAGGCACAGGCTCCCCGTGACCCAAGGTAGTTTGGATAAGCGGTAGAAGATGAGTGAGTGAGTGAGAGTGAGTTTCTGGAGAACACTATCAGTCACTTTTGCGTTCTGTGACGGAGGTTCAGGTGAAGAGTTGTAGTTATTACAAGAAGCAATGCATGCAGTACAACAGTGTTATCATTGTAAATTTAAATACAAAAGAAAAAGTTGCATAAGCAAATCACCAGTTTTAAATTCCTATGTACTGTATGCAGATAAGCTACAGTCTCAGTGATAACACATTCAATGCCACTTCCAACGAAGACAAGGATAATGATCAAACATGGAGGTGTGATGCAACCCTATATTAAATGGATTGTTTATCTTCCAATAATTTCTTTTCCCAAGTGTTTTATTCATTTTATACAACAGGAATTGCCAGTTCATTCATTCATTCAATTATTTTCTACCGCTTATCCGAACTACCTCGGGTCACGGGGAGCCTGTGCCTATCTCAGGCGTCAAAGGGCATCAAGGCAGGATACACCCTGGACGGAGTGCCAACCCATCACAGGGCACACACACACTCTCATTCACTCAAACACTACGGACAATTTTCCAGAGATGCCAATCAACCTTCCATGCATGTCTTTGGACCGGGGGAGGAAACCGGAGTACCCGGAGGAAACCCCCGAGGCACGGGGAGAACATGCAAACTCCACACACACAAGGTGGAGGCGGGAATCGAACCCCCAACCCTGGAGGTGTGAGGCGAACGTGCTAAACACTAAGCCACCGTGCCCCCGGAATTGCCAGTGCTAATAATTTATTAATGAGCGATACATACATACACTATATGGCCAAAGGTTTGTGCACACCTGATTATCCCAGCCGTTCTTCTGTAGTTAGACTTAATCAAACTGCCACAAAGTTGGGGAACTGTCGGAACTACCATTAACCAACCATTAATCACCAACCCCTGCTTAATAAAATCTTCTTTGTAGGTGGTGCTTGTGCATTTAAAAGACTTTGATCAAGAAATCAGATCAGGCCTCATTAACCTGGTTAAAACAAAACTACTTCAGTTTTATGCACACAGATTACGTACAGTTTGACGAACAGCCATTTGACCGAACAGCATATCTTTGGGCTAACTCTTCAACCTTATGGCATGAACAGGTAAACAGACCAAAACAGCAGAAAAGGCTTTTGTCCAGTGACATTTCTCCTCACCCCTTAAGCTTCCTGCTCTCACATACATTTCACATTTGAGGGATCTTAGCCAGTGGGAAGGATTGCCATTTGCACATATGTAAGCTGTCGAACTGTATCGGGTGGTGCTTTCGGATAAGATCTGAATGACACGCTGCCCAAGGCTGCTGGCCTTTTCCGTTCAGTGACGGCGTCTCTGACACCAGCCACAGCAAGCCTGTGGTGCCACGAGAGACAGAGAAGTATTGGCCTTCATTGGACTGCTGTTGGACTGTGTTTCCACATGGCTGCACATCCGGGTCTCTGACAAACGTCAGGATCTATTTGCAACTCACACCCAAGATGCCTTGGCTATGGGAAGGCGGATAGGAAGCGATAATGGCATGGATCTAGTGGGGTGTGTGTAAATGATGCAGTGCTTCATATGCCAGCTGTCATCTCTTTTTAACGTGTCAGGACTGACGTTTCAGTCCCTGTTCAAATCTTTGGGCTTGTTTTCTCTAAAAAGGATTTGTTTGCAAGTGCATTATGTCTTTGATCGCCAGATGACGAACACATTTTATAATGTCGCCCCTTGTGGAACAATCAGACGCATTTGGTTTTCAAGATGAAGGCACAATTCACTATGTTAATTCCCTGAATTTCTAAAAAATGACATTAAATATACAAAAATAAACAAGAACCAAATACACACCATGTGAAGAATTAACATGAAAGTAAACGAATCATGTAAGATGTTAAACTTTACATTAAAACATTAACATTTAGGGCACCCACATGTGAAAATTAGGTGGGAAAATTCCCTGGAAAAATAAATGAAAAATAAATAAATAAATAAATAAATAAAAAATACATGAGGTGGGAAAATCACATTAAAAATACATAAATAAATAAATAAATAAAATAAATATATTGTGTGATTTTGAAATTGATCATTAAATGTAGAAAATACAAATGTATTACATGTGAAAAGTACAGTTTCTTGAATATTTACATGACTTTTCTGAAAGTTTGTATCCTTTAATAGGATTAAAAAAAAGTATATATATATATATATATATATATATATATATATATATATATATATATATATATATATATATGTCTTTTTTAGAAAGAAGAAGATTCCTAAGATTTATGCTATGTCCTAGTTATATTTATGTCCCACTCGATGACAGCTTCAAGCTTTTGACTATTTCAGGAATGCCTGATGGGGTTCCCGACCTGTCAGGCCAAATTGCTCTTAACGTTTCACCTGTCAGTCCTGAAACTCCACAGTGTGACGCTACTGATTCAGCATGATGCTCAGCTTTCGAGGACACCACCCTGCCAAATCTGTTTGCACTCACCTGGCACGTTTCCCCGCCGGTATGTGCATCATCATTTTAAATACGTCCTGACGTTCATTTATTCCAACAGATCATGTTTGCTAAAGCCAGGAAGGAGTTTGGAATCCATCCAGGTAACTCTGGGCATTAACTGCAACCTTTTGAATTCTTTACTCCATATATATCAGATTTGATCCAAAAATACAAAATAAAAGGTCAAAGCTTAAGGCGTTGATGATGATTCACAATGAGGACAGGTCATAAGAGCCGGATTGACAAAGACAATCATTCTTGTGACATTTAAATTTAAGGAAATTTGTGCAGGATGGTGATATTGATTATATGACAAATATAGTCAAACGTATTGTAAAAAATCATTACAAACTATAAGCCGATACAGACCTAACAAATTTATATCTGTTTATGAAATTTTAACAGTTTTAAACACCAACATTTTTGAAAACAAACACAATTATCTGTTAATCCACACTGCAGAAAGCTACAGCAAATATATTGTATGCTACTGAGAGAAGATCCTGTAGGTGTGGAGTCACTATCTGATCAACAAAGTAGACGTCCAACCAATCGACTCCGGTACCTTATTAGGTTATTCGAATTATTACCAAATTATCCACTTAATTTTGTCTTTTTGAGCCATCGGACAGCTTTTTCCCTGAGCTTGGTTTCTAGAAACTGACGGTACATTGTGTTTTATTTATTTAATTTATTTTTGTTTGAGTTTGCAAAATGCTTGCGTCATTCTGTGGACTAGATTGAAATGTGGTTATTATTCTCAGACTATTCTTTATCTATTCTATTAGTACACCATTCCAGTAATAAACTCAACAGCTAAATCAGCAAATATTTGATTGGAAAAAATATCCTGTTTAGCATTTCTATTTTTTATGGATTTTTCTTGGCTTTCATGTAAACGAGTGGGGCCAAGCATGGCTCACCAGCTTCAGTCTCCATTTGTTTGGGTTGGTGTCACCCTGGTTTAACTCACGGCCATGGCTCTATAGTAGTCCCTCCGCCCCCCTGCACCCTGCCCCAGTACCCTCCGACCACCAGACCCCCAATCTCATCTGACCGCATTGTAGTTGAGGCTCTTTAACCCATTTTTAACGGCTCTGGAGCCAACACTCTGCTGGAAGGACTAGATTAGGTTCCCTAACAAGGAAACAATGCCGAACGCTCACATGAGCTGTTACATAACCCGTATACCAAGCTGAAATTTAGCAACAGTCTCTTAATGGTAATCATGCTGAGGGTTCAGGCTGAAGTTCACAAAATGGAAAAACTGTATGCTGAAAGAAAGAAAAAAAAACAATTGGTCAAATTAGGCTTAGTGCTTTGTCTAAGTACTATGAGCATATAATATTAATAAAGAGAAAAACTTAAGTAGACAAAATTATTCTGTGAATTCATTTAAAACAAACTCAACCATTAACGATTGGATCAATCAAATTTTGTACCAAATGGTTCCCTGCTTGTTATGTTTCACCAAACAAATAATGTTTTTCTATTAAAAAAAAAAAATAATAATTTATCCTTATTATTTATTGTAAAAGAAAAAAAGACTTCAAGAATCATGTTATGACATTTGCCAGTAGGACCTTCCTATTGAGGTACATCCAAAATTATAATATATACAATATAACAAATAAAAAAGAGACATATTTAGTATCTAGATATGATTTATGAATATATAAATGCAATCCCACACTAATGTTTGTGTTCTATGATACCTGCCTTAGGACAACGGATGAAATTTAGCTATTGTGCTAATTACCGGCATATTTACACTGATGCTCATTGCTGATTTGTTGATTAATGTGCACTGTCCTAATTCACTCTCTCTCTCACTCATTTTCTACCGCTTATCCAAACTACCTCGGGTCACGGGGAGCCTGTGCCTATCTCAGGCATCATCGGGCATTAAGGCAGGATACACCCTGGACAGAGTGCCAACCCATCGCAGGGCACACACAATCTCATTCACTCACACAATCACACACTACGGACAATTTTCCAGAGATGCCAATCAACCTACCATGCATGTCTTTGGACCGGGGGAGGAAACCGGAGTACCCGGAGGAAACCCCCGAGGCACGGGGAGAACATGCAAACTCCACACATACAAGGCGGAGGCGGGAATCAAACCCCCAACCCTGGAGGTGTGAGGCGAACGTGCTAACCACTAAACCACCGTGCCCCCCTTGTCCTAATTCAAATAAAAATAAATAAATAAATAAATAAATAAATAAATAAATAATTCCAACACTGAAAGTCACTGGAATGTGGTGGTTGGATTTTTTTTACTTCTACTAAAACGCCAAAGTTAAAAAGTGCTACGAACAAATTGTAACCTTTAACTTTGTAATGTTTCACACAAATTGTGCCATACAGTACATTCGTGTACATGGTACGCTAAAGAAACCGGGTCACAAGACTGATCTGAAACAGTCCAATCGTCTCATTAATAATTTAACGAAGCATCAAACTCATTGTACTTATAATAACATATGAGAAACGTCTCTAGGTGAATAAGCTGTGGCTTTCAGGGTGGCCTCGCTCTGTCTAAACAGGAGCAGTAGTGCAGGAATAATGTGGTAAAACACACAAAACCACAGTGCCTCTGAAGATGAAGAAGACCACCTGTGTGTTGAAAAGTCGCCGAATCGTGTTGAGGTGGTGTTGCTGGCACACGTCCAAGCTGGGAGAAGAAAAGAAGAAACCACAAAACTCCAATTACTCACAGAGCCGACGGACAGTTGATTTCTAGACAGAGTGTAAATTGCGTTATGAATGATTTTCCCTGTATAAAGCTTTTCAGCCTTAATATGGTTTCAGTTATCTGGATATTGATGAAAACAGTGGTGCAGGGTTGCCAGAAAGAAATTACTGAAGAATTCTGTTTGGTTTGCCTGCAAATCAATTTGTATTTTCTACGTATACCCTTGTTTTATTACGTTATTATTTCTATAGTAACTGTAATAAAATAATAGAAACACTTCTACAATGAACCCGTCTTTATAAACAGATATTTATTAAATGGTAAATTATCGATATTGTAAATTATTATTATTTTTTTTTTTGAAGAAGAAGAAATTGTTTATTTAACACTTTCGAAAAGAGTTCCCATTGTAAAAAAGTTTGCAAAAAGTTTATTTTAAGTAAATTTATAGATATAACTGTAACTTTACATTTCCAGACTGAGATTGAAAATTTTCATTTTATCAAATTCAAGAGAGAGAAAATAAAGGAGAAATTTTTAGCTGCTGTAATCGAGATAACTGACTTGCTTTGCTGATGTTCCACTGCCTTTTATTCTTTATTTAATGGAAATGCAAAGGATGTTTTGTGTGTTGTGTCTCCGTAAATAACCTTTTAAATAAAAAAAAATTAAATTAAATTAAAATTAAAAAATTAAAGGAGTAAATGCTACGATAAACTGATGACAAAGCAGTGACATAGGGCTGAGCTGTATGATTACTATACAGTGAATACTTCCATTTCATCCCTGATATAATATGTTTAATAAAACCCCTTTGTGCAAATGACGTATATTTCCAAGTCCAAACAAAACAAATAAATGATGCTCTTTTATTATTTTTATAGGATTGTATGTACTGGTTGTATTGTTGTCTACACCCATGCCAACCAACTACCACTTCCTTTGTATCCTGAAAGAAAGAAAATCCAAAATAGCTCACACTTGAACCATAAACATGGCACTTTATTTAGCAGGAGGGTGGATGAAAGCCGCTTGGTCAATGCAAAGAGGTTTGTGCATCTGCTTTTGCTTGTCCTTTGTGTATTATTTCCAGTGAATGCGAGGCAGTGTCAGCACAGGTGGAGTGTCACAACAGGCTTTGACTCTCGGACTTATCGTGCCAGCGGACAATGAGCGTCCGTCCCTGTGTACAAAGGAGGGCGTACAGGAGAGAGAAGAAGTACAGCCGCAAATCAAACATGGCCGTTCTCACAACATTACCGCTTATTTCTCTCTTTAGCCCTGCTTTCAAGAGGGAGTCCCTTTTTCCGGCAAAGGCAGAGATAATGGAGATGGACAATTAGCTCTAAAACGCTGATTAAACACTACTAATGCACTCGGTGTTGTGTTGTTGTGTAGCGCTCCGGCCCGACCTTTTTGGTGTCTTCATATGCACTGGGTTCCATGAGGTACTTGAGAATGTGTGTGTGTGTGAGTGTGTGTGTGTGCGAGAAGCCTAAACACAGAGGTCTGTGGTTGCCTTTTGTTTGTGGCTGTTTGTTATAGCGAGGGCTGGACTTTCTTTTTTTCGGGGTTGAGAAGCCCGGTGTCTCCGTCGGTGTGTTTGCTTTACTGTCTCGCTTCGAGTATGGGCGAGCAAACAAATGCTGAGATGTCAAAACAGTTTGTGTGGAAAAAGCCGTCGTTAGCAGCATTTTTAATGTCATTAAATGACATGAAATTCCAAATCGCTGTATTTGTGTGGATTGGCTTTCCAAGCAATGAAACAGCCAATACAGTGAATAAAAAAAAAAAAAAGAAAACATTTTTTTAATCAAAACTCCTAGAGTGTGTTTTGGTCTGTCAAATATCTTTCATTGTTATTTTTATTTATTTACACTGGATGAAATTCTTTTAGCATTTTTTTGTTTTTAATGTTCAAAATTTTTTTTAATATAGGTCAAAATGAATGATTAAATGTTTATTATTTAACGATTTAGAAATGACGTTTATTTCTTGGGAACCATCTAGATCTAATTATAAAGCAAGCTACACATAATTAGGCCATTTAGACACACTACAGATTTACATTTCACACTTAAAATGTGTTTCAGTCGTAAGGGAGTATTTTTGAATGGGACATTTAAAAAAAATCTCCATAAAGATTTAAGCTCCCTAATTAATTGCTATCCTTGCATCATATTTGTAATCAAAGAGATTAAAACTAATCGCGCCTTTGTTAAATTCTTGATTCCACATTTTAAACAACTGAGCAATTGAGGATTAAGGGCCTTGTTAAGGGGCCCCAGAGGTGGAAGACCTGGGATTCTAACTCGCAATCTTTCAAATTGGTAGAAAAACAGGGTTTACCAAGGTTCACAAAATTAAATGTAGCTATAAAGAGTTCAAAACTCTACAGCCAGCATACTTGAATAAATATAATGCTAGTTTGTAAGAGAAACATGAAAAAACATTTAGGATATGCTGCAATGGGAAAAGAATCAACTTCATGTCATGCTTGACCGAGTCACATGGCTCCGCCTGTGATGAATTTCCCAAAACAGAGGAACTCCTTCCTGTTCAATTTTGTACCTCATGCTAAGTCCAATCATTAGTGCAAGCTAGGCTATGATATCACATTAAACTAACTGCATTAAGCTGTAAATCTTGCTCAAGACTGTTCCAAGTGTAAAACAAGTCTATTTAGAAATAACATAGTTCATCAGTTACAGAAAATCAGTTTAGTTTCTGTCAGTGAAGCGTCTGTACATGTTGGTCATGTGTCAGGATGTCAGTGCTGCTTGAAGCTTCTGACTCTGTTGTCCAGATGATTTACAATTTGTGTTTGAAATGGCACATTTCTACCTAAAGGAGTAAACTAAAGGAGTAACTAATAGCATAATAGTGATGTAGTTTACCTCAGTTAACAACAACTAAGCACTTAAAATGTAAATAAATACGCAGGGCTAGGTAGTCGCTTTACTATAAGCGCCACAAATAAACATATTTACAAATAAAGTTTTCATTCTAAATCAATCCGAGTGGTAATCTTCAGCTCATCAGAAAGTACTGAGGTAAAAATTGTACATTAACAGTCTGTGAGTCATAGAACAACAGCTTAATACTGAGACTTGCAGCGTTAGTGAACAAAACATTACTAACTTTAGTAAACAACACTTTTTTTTTTTTCTTTTTTTGGTTTTACACAATGTTTATACATAGAAATATTCACAGGTAATGAAATATTTTTTAAATTTAGATTTAATTCTGCTGTTAAAATGTTCATTAATTAGAGAAAACTACCAAACTACTCCTTTTATTATTAAATAATTAAATAATTAATTTTTCTTTATTCTTCTATTAGAAGTGGATTTAATACTCTATAAAAATTCAGAATGTTCCCTGAATGATGGAGGGACACAGCGGCTTAATAGCTGACTAACTAACTAACTAACTAAATAAATAAATAAAACCTGTTAAATGTAGTTCAGCATAACGACACAAAAGACCAAATCAAGCGTTTGAGGTTTCATGGGTAAGAAAGTGAAGAGTGTGTTAGGTGACTTACACACAGACAATAAATTTGGCTAGTAACTGTGTATGTCAACACCTTCTACACTGTGTGTGTGTTTGTGTGTGTGTGTGTGTGTGTGTTTCAATGTAATCTAAAAGATAAATGCTGTAATCTCAAGCAAGCAACAAGCAAGCAAACACCTCCCAAAACTTGCAGTCATGCTCACCTAATCCCCTCATACACACACACACACACACACACACACACACACACACACACACACACACACACACACACTCCAGGCCTTCCATCTTTTGACTGGTGCCATTAAAGTGTCATGTCAGGCTAATTAGTGCTGTTAAGACTTGTTTTGTGGACTAACACAAGTGCTGGACATTGTCTTGGGCAAACAGACACACACTTTTGCTGTCTGCAGTTACAACCCAAGTGTGTGTTTTAATCTGTGTGTGTCTGTGTATGTCTGTGTGTTTGTGCTCTCACGCAGAGTAAAATTGACCTCGTTGACACAAAGCTTCTTTTTAAATCTACGACTGTCACAATGACAGCCAAAGTGACTAAACTGCCACACCTTAAACAAACACACTCTCTCTCTCTCTCACACACGCTCACACACACACACACACACGCACAAACATGCACATACATGTACACACATAAATACGTGTGTTTAACTGATCATGTACAAGACACCCACACAGACCCACAACCTGGTTTTTACTTCATTTAAATTGAACCTTTAACACTTTCCTTGGCCAAAAAATCTTATACACTTTAGAGCAAATTTTCCTGTCAACTAATTCATTGACATGCGAAACAAATCTATACATTGTGAAAAAAACCTTTTAGGATATTTAAAAAAAAAAAAAAAAAAATTTTATTTCATTTTTTTAATTACTTTTCTTTCTTCATTTTTATTAATTAATTTCTCAATTCTTTAGGAATTGATTACTGTGGTTTTAAAAAAAATCATATTGCTACTAAAATTTCTCAAGACAGGAAGATGGTGGTGGGGTTTGTAAAACAAACAAACAAACAAACAAACAAATAATTGGACAAAAGGAAAATTATGCAAATCTACAACGTCCAATCATATTTATCTGTTGCTAAATCGTGTTAAACCTGGACTTACACTTTAATTAAACCTGTTATATTAATATAAAACATATAATTTTTTTTAATCTCCTGACCATTCGTGTTGCACATTGAGGTGATTAAAGTGCGGGTGAAAAATGTACGCAAAGTAACTGAAGAGTTGAATTAAAATATTTTCTGCCTCTAAACCTCCAGTAAAGGCAAACAACCTCCTCAAGACCAGAGTTAAAGTAAAAAGAAGTTACTGACAGATTTGAGAGTTGTGTAAAAATATACAGACACAAGATGATTTATTCTATAAAACAGACCATATTAATCGCTAATCATACTAATGATTAATATTAATGCTTATGTTGCTAACTCTAACTGACTAACTAGCTGCTAATGCTAATGCTGTGCTGCAAATTCACTCCAAAATGTTGAATAATGTTTAAAGTTCATTTCAGAAAAGTGACAATAGCTACTCAGGTCAGGAACTGTTAAAGTAAGCTTTGACAAAACAAACAAAAGACATGCTTTGGTGGAGGCATCCGTGTTTTTGGAAACGGCGTCATTACCACTTACGAGGCGTCACGACAGCAGCGCCCACCTTCACAGAGTGAAAAACATATACCTGTCATGCAGCCATCACACAGAGCTCTCACGCTAACAAACATGTTATGTACTAATTGTGTGTTTAACCTATACGCTGCGTGGCAAAGCGAGGCCGAACTGTCTGGACTGGCTCGGCCGTCTCGCCCTGCTGCGCTCGGGTTATCAGATTGTGACACCCCTTAAGCACAGCTCACCTTTGAGGCACGACCTCATCTTAACCGCATAGCTCCCATTCCTGCTCAGAAACCCTGCTTGTGTCCTACGCGACTTTTTCAGACACACGCTTTTCCAGCTTCAGCCTTTGACGCCGCAAACAGAGCCTCTGGCTATGGCCTGTAGATATCCATCAGCTTTCTGCCTCACCTCGTCATTCCTGCTGTAGGTTCGGCAGCTGAGCTCTTCGTGCGAGCCTTTGATCCAGTCATGTCATTGGCACTTATCTTATCTTAAGGGTTTTTACACAACTTTCGCTTTTTAATTAGGAGAGAATTTGTCTGTCAGTCCGGTATGATTTAGAATTCTCGAAATGATTGTGTAACGTTTTTAATGAGCTAGGTACACTACACACACACACATATGAGAATAAACATGGACCAGATACAGTCAATATACTCAGTATTGAACTCATTATAAAACACTGATTCTGTGTCCTGCATCGATGACTATATACGTGGATATAAAAAAGTCTACACGCTTTTTTTCCCCCCACGAAAAATTCTGATCGATTTCTAACTTCATTTTTTTTCATTGTAATTTCCCACTGAGAACAAAACATATTTCTGTTGTATATTTAGGGTTATTCTCTTGCTGAAAGATTCATCCTTGGCTAAGTCTTAACCTCTTGGCAGAGGCAAGCTTTCAGTTTCGGTTTATGATACCATCGATCTTTATCGAGAGCTCCGGATCTCAACAAAGCCACGAAACAGAGCCGGATCATCGGACATGTGACATGATGTGCTTGAAAACCTGCTCTGTGACCTGGACCTGAGATGCTGATGTGTATCAACGAGAAGAGAAACAACAAGTGACATCATCTTCTAAAGGAAAATCTGTAACAACAACAACATCATCAACAACAGTACTATTTATATTACATAGCATATTAAATACCATTAGTTATATTACTATACATATATCTATTTATATGTTAAAATGTAGTTTTATGATTCTTTTTAATGTCCTATTTTAAATATTTCATTACTTTTCATGGAATATAATTTATATATACTGTAAGGTACATTTATTATTACTATTGTTTATATCGTTACTGTGATGTAGCTCTGACAAACTGCTTGACATAGCAGTAGCCTGGCATGTGAATCCATCCCAAGTGTCCTTCAAGCTTCATCCTTCATCATCATCATCATCATCGTTGCAGACCCTCCGATGCTGGATCCACATGCCATGGCTGTCACGCAACCCTGCAGTACGGTTCAGCGGCAGGCTATTGTGAGTCAGGTCCATTTTATATGGAACACATGTGTATTAATGACAGACGCGGTGCACGCGGCGGTTTTTGGCGGCCCGACGGCATTGTGGGAATGATTACAGGGGACAGAGCTGGGGTGGGGCGCCTTGACATTAGCATTGCTTTTGATCATGCCGTTGAGTGAGGTGGTGCTGAGGAAACTCAGAGCTAACGCTGGCACGGATTGAGACGCACCGAGCAGGCCAAACGAGCGGCGAAGGGAAATGAAGGCTCTTCAGCTCATGACTTTTCTCTTGCACAATATGAGATGTGGTCGGAGGCCAGCGCAGACAGGCCTTATTTCGGATCCGCACTGCAGGAGCAAAATGAGCTGGTGCTACGAGGTTAGGAGGAGGAAAACGGAGGTCACCACCAATTCCCGTAGACCGAATTCGCGTCGACGCATCTGGGATTCATTCTGACATGCCATGCTGTGCAAACCGCTTTACGACGTGGATGAACAGCTTTGCTACCATGTCTTTGCAAGACTGGAAATAGCTAGGCCGAGTAGTTTAGACGTAGTAAAATGGTGAAAGGTTTAGTAGATCCTACTTTTTTGTGTGTAGCTATATATCAAATCTGTCAACATATATATATATATATATATTTTAAAATATTCTTATTTTTGGCAAAAATACGCTTGATAATGTGCTTTGCCGAAGCTTTCATTTGCTCCAACAACATCCATTCCATTCTTAGACTAACCACAGAAGTCCAGTTTAATGCTCCTGGGTCCAGTTCCTCACTCGTGACATCGTAATTACAAACAAAGCCTGCACTCAAATACACTGCTATTATTAGATATTTCTAACTAGCTTGCTATTTTATAATCTACATGGAGGTGTAATGTAGGTTTCTTTGAAACTAACCAGTGGTTACAAACATTAAGGTGTTTTATTTTTATATACAAATACAAAAAATAAAGAAACAGCTCCCGCTTTTTATTCACATAAACCTCAAGTGCTGTACTTTTAATGCTGGAATTATGGTTGCTGGGTGGAAAAAAAGGCCCATTTCCGTCTTTCGGATGTCTTTGTGATCACTGGGAGTCTGTGATGGGCTACTTTAGGAAGTGGGTGCTAAGCAAGTAATTGTCTGGACTATTTATTACGATGTTGGCAAGTTCAAATCCTGGATCTGCCAAATAAATAAATAAATAAATAAATAAATAAATAAATAAATGGCATTTCATTGCATATAACTTTCACTGGAGTCTATCTATCTATCTATCTATCTATCTATCTATCTATCTATCTATCTATCTATCTATCTATCTATCGATCTATCACTTTATGATGCTGGACATCCCAATCAGCTGCCATCAGAATTCAGCACTAGTTATGCAACTACTATAGAAAAAAAGGTTAAAATTGAATATTTGTTCGAATTAAAGTTCTACAAATCCTATAACTACTAATAAAGGGTTTCTTAAACCTGTTGGGAGATTAGATTATTAATCCCTGAATAATTCTTGATGTTTTCTACCCAGTTTAATTAATTCATTCATCAGTTTCTGGTAAACACTCCATCCTGGTCAGGGTTGCGATGGATCTGCTGGCATGAGGTGGGAATACCAAGAGAGAGAAACGCTGGAGGTCCAATCCAGGTTCGGTGGTTCAATACTAAAAACAGAGATTATATCGTCCTACTTCTGGGATTTAAGAAAATACATTAATATTGGCTGTAATAACAGTACATGTACTGATTTCCCTGTAATGTGCATAATATTTAATGAAAGTAAAGTGAAGTAAAATAAAATAAATCTGTTCTTTGATTCTATGATTTTTAAGGTCTTTAAATATGATTAGACTAAACCCAGATTAAAATGTCTATAATGAAGGTTTAGCTTAGTGACTGTTTCTGGACAAATGTCTGAATGGTGAAAGATTCTTCCAAAATGTTCTTGGGCTCATGGATAAACAATTCAGACGCATTTCCTTGTTTCATCTTAACTACGGGCACGTTACCCCTAAGCCCTCGGCCGTAAACAACGAACCAGAGTCTGCTCCGAATTTAACTCTTTGAAAAAAAAAACCCATCCTTTCAACTCCAGTTTTGTGACATATTGAGAGCCTTTATTATGGTAAAAACAAAAATATGGTATCACTCAGTAAATGTTGCACTTAAAAGGCTCGAATAACAGAGTGCTCTGATAGAACAGATTAGGATGATCAAACGCAGCAGTCGCGCTACCTTCCGTGACCCCGGTGAATCAACTGCTCTCTGCAGTGCTGACTTTCTCCAGGCCTCGAAGGGTGTTTGGTGGAGAAAGGGCAACGCAGCCCCAAACACAGATCATGGAATGGAAAGCTGCGACTCGGAACCATAGTTTATTTCTCCAAAACATCATTGAACTGGTGGTTCCAGGTTTCTTTCTTTCTCTTTTTTTCTGCATGAAGCTTTCTTGCGAGCACGCAAGAGAAATCCGACTGATTTTGCATTCTGTATGCTCGGATGGGGCTAACTTTAGCATGAATCTCACTGTGGGCTGTGAGCATGCTGTGCTAGGGGAGGAAGAAGAGGGCTCCTGGCCATAAAGACATACATCCTATTTTTGTATGTGTGTGTGTGTGTGTGTGTGTGTGTGTGTGTGTGTGTGTGTGTGTGTGTGTGTGTGTGTGTGTTTTAATAAAGTTATTGAGTCCCCTGCCAGCTAATCATAATGTTGCACACAGTGGAGTGAAGGTCAGACAAGGCCCAAGGCTCAGACTGCTCACTCTGCACATCAGGCATTCATCAAAGATCATAGCTGTAACCTACAGAGAGGATTGCATGCATTACACTTACACTAAATAAGGAGCAGGAGTCTCAAAGACAAAACAACCCAATAATCAATGAATTACTCAATTAAATCTAGGGATAAATGAGCAGAATGCCCAGTGAGTGTTTGTCACACAGGTCTTATTAGCACTGTACAGTACATGATACAGTAAATAAACCAAGATTAATAAATAAATACATTTATTGGTCAGTTGTTCTTCTAAACAAACATACTGTGTCTATATATTATGGGTTTCTTAACTTGAGCACACTAACTTTTACTTCTTCTTAAAACTGATAATCTTATGGCATGTTTAACCAATAGGGGGCGATATGATTCCTGCAACCGGCTACAAACACCTGAATTAAAGAACAAAATGTCAAATAAAAGTTATCACCGTTTTATTATTATTATTATTATTATTATTATTATTATTATTATTATTATTATTATTATTATTATTATTATTATTATTATTATTATTATAGTTGTTGTTGTTGTTGTCGTTAATAATAATAATATTATTATTATTATTATTATTATTATTATTATTATTATTATTATTATTATTGTTATGAACACTGAGCATAAGGAACACACAGTGAGTTGATGGATATTCATATATAATAATAATAATAATAATAATAATAATAATAATAATAATAATAATAATAATAATAATAATACATGAGAATGTTATAGGTACTAGGGATAGTGCAGTTATTATTTTGGACAAACATGGCACATGTCACTCCGTTAATTAGACATAACAAAATGCAACCAGAGACTTTTCATTTCTGTGTTTTTTGTGACTTTGAGCGACGAGCAACACTATAATGAGGATCCTCTTTAAGAGCTCTGCGCATGCTCAGTGGCGATACGCCCGGTGGGTCGCAGACAGGCGCCTCTCTCTGCACAAAGACCTGTCGCGCTGACGCGCGGGTGGAATCTGCGCATGCGCCATCGTACTACAGGCGAAACTGTTCGCGAAAGCGTTTATCTGGGACGGCCACATTTTTGTCATTTCTCTCTCTCTGTCAAACACACACACACTCTCTCTCTCTCTCTCTCTCTCTCTCTCTCTCTCTGTCAAACACACACAGATACAAAGACACACACAGGTACAAAGACACAAACACAAACACACATATATACACACACAAACACACACAGCACACACATACACACACACTCTCTCTCTCTCTCTCTCTCTCTCTCTCTCTCTCTGTCAAACACACACACAGATACAAAGACAAACACACATACAGACACAAACACACACACATATATACACACAAACACACACAGCACACACATACACACACATATACACACACATACATACACAAACACACACACATATATACACACACGCACACACACACAAAGACACACATACACACACACAAACGCACACACAAACACACACACACACGCAGCAATAAAACTGGTCCAATCTTAACAGCTGATACTGATAACCTAATGGACCGTGTATAAACAAAGCACACTAGATTTGTCCTAAAAAAAGAAACGCGTAACTCTTTGAATCCTAACACCTACACCGAGATAAACAATCTATTCACATCCTATTTTTTTTAAATGAAAATAATTCCCTATAGACAGTTCTACTGTTTTTGTCATCACTGATGATATTGTTATATGGGGAATATAACCAAAAACATATATAACATATAACTTTCTGCAGTTATCCTATTGTTCTAATCACATGGTCTTATTTTACCTTGGATGAGGTTTTAATTAGGTTATAAATAAACAGTTTATAATGAGGAGGAAGTCGACAAAAAAATGATGAAAAAAATCAACAGATGGGGCAGCTGCCTCGGCTTCTTGACTTTTGCACTTTCGCCATAAGCTTTAAGTCTTAAAGTTTACATAATATTATTGAAAGTGTTAGTAGTTTGTAGTTAAAAGTGGCTAGTTTGTTGAAACAGTGTCTCTCAAATGTCTCTCTCTCTCTCTCTCTCTCTCTCTCTCTCTCTCTCTCTCTCTCTCTTTCTCTGTGTGTGTATTCATTTTCTTGCTTGACTCAAACATGTAGACATATTTCTTTCTTTGACTATAAACTCGTAACTATTGTTACGTAACAATACTTTCAATCGCGCTCTAATTAGTCAGTCCATTGACCAATCAGCACCCGCCACGTCATATCAGGAATAATATTCTAAATCAGTCACACTTGATAATAAAGATGTGATCACAGAAGTGTGCAACACCTTCCTCTTTTATTCAAATGCAGAAAATGCAACAAAAACCACTGTATATTACCCGAGGATGTCCAAATATTACCAGATGAACTAATTTAAAGGATTTCTCTAGGACAGATATATTTATTTAATTTTTTTTTTTAAAGAAGAAAGAAAGAAAAAAAACCTGAGATTTCCCTGTTAGTGCATCGCTGTATTAAAATAAATCGCAACGCAGTACAATGTATGAAATTAAGCCTTGCAAGCAGAGAGATCTGCGATGACACACACACACACACACACACACACGCACACACACACACACACACACACACACACACACACACACACACACACACACACACACACACACACACACACACACACACGCATTCGGGTTTCATACAAACAAGCGCTAGTGATAATATTTCTATACACTCAGGTAATTGGGGCACATAGAAATGTAACAAATTGCAACCTAGATAGTATTTACACACCAATGTACAATCTGAATAAATTAAAACTCATCATCTTCAATCCATTCCGCTTATTTACATAGTTATTTTGATCTTCTGAATATTACATATAAATAATTCAAAGAAAAAAAAAGTCCCAGATACAAGTACACTAGAATTCGATCATCCATTGATGTGGATTGTGTTTTCAGCCAAGTCCAGTTGGTTTAGGGTCAGTTCAATGTTCAATCCCCATGACCATGATTTAGGACTTGAATCATTTGCCTTCAGTCAAAAGTTTTATCCGCATCTTTCTGGGATACAGTGACCCCAAAGTGCGTTCATTTTTTTTTCCTGTTTGCACGATTTTTTTTTTCAAACCAAATGCAATTTTGATATTTGATGCAAATTCATGCATTTTTTTTGCATCCAAAGACTTTAACATGGCGTATATGTGGTCATTTCGGAGAGTCTCGGCCCGGTGACTCATCCCGCTGTTTCTCCAGTCCACTCACGAGCCTTTGTATGTTCTGCAGTTCGTTCACGGCCTCTTTGGAGGGTGTGTGCGGGGATCCGTGCGGCCCCGGTGCGGGACTGCTCTCCCTGCTGCCTGGTTTGGAGGAGGAACCCGAGCAGGAGTCTGCGTGATCCGCACCAGGGAGTCCGGCGCTGAGCAAGCTGGAGCTCGGTGGGATCTGGTAGGGGTTGAAACGTAGTCTGGACCGCGAGCCGCTCATTAAAGTGCTGCGGCTGAGACATGAAGCCACACCGCCGGCGGGGAGAGATGAAGCCGCTGCAGCCGCAGCCGCCGCCATGTACGTGTATGGATACGGGAGGAAACTGCCGAAGGGTGGCATAGAGATTCCCTACAGAAAGAAGATTACAGGCTACATCATTATACACTAAAGCATTTAAAAAAGATGCATTGATTCAACAAGTGTTCACGTGAACTTATTAAGCTGGTTTATCTGAGTTTATTAGGACTTAACTGATTAACTGATTGCTATTCGGTGAAGCTTTTTTTCAGGCAGGACCAAAGCCACAGACAAATAGTAAAGAAAAGCTTCACCGAATAGCAATCAATTAATCAGTTAAGTCCTAATAAATGTCATGTAATATAGCTTAATATATGGTGAAAGTATATAAAACGAAATGAAAAGTATATAAAAATGTCTCGGATTGTGAGACACTATTGATGGCTAAATGTACCACAATGATTGTACCCCCAATCGATTGGCTGAACTGTTCCTAATAATTATTCCTACTTGTAATATTAACACAACAGGTCACACACGACAATAAAGAATCGCCTACATAGCAGCAATTAAGTATGAAACTGCTCTTTACCTGAGATGCTAGCAAGTGCTGCGAGAGGTGGAATGGGAAGGATCCTGGAGTACCAGTGCCCTGGGGTGACAGGCCCCCATTCTCTAGGGCACTTGCTCCTGACATTGATGCCAACAAATGCCCCATGCCTATAGTTGAGAAGGCCCCAGGTGCCATGGCGAACTGACTCGGGTGAAACAGCAACGGGTGCCCTGCTGCACTCAGTGGGTTAAATAAAGGCTGACTGTGCAGGCCAGACAGTGCCAGGCCCTGGAGGTGATTGGCACTGAAGGATGACGGGCCCTCCGTTTGGATCAGAAGTGGTGTAAAGTGTTCCTTGCCCTCCTTCCTGGTTGATTCTGATTCTTTTGGGTTTCCTCTACCTGACTTGTC
>NC_083485.1:3160659-3173159 GCF_030014155.1 Tachysurus vachellii | reverse complement strand
AATAGAAAGGAATAGAAAAGATTTTTTTTTTTATTGTAACAGAATAAATTAGAGTTTTATCATAACAATGTTAAAAAAAACATTGAGTTGGATCAGAATATAATATTACTGAAGAATGGAGTTAAGAATAGAGTTTTATCAGCGTAGAGCAGAACACTATAGAAAAGAATAGAACTGTACCAGAATATAATATTTTAGTATGAAGTTTATAGAATAGAGTAGAGGAAAGTAAAATGGAATTTTATCCCAAAATGGTTTAGATTTTTATTAGAATTATACTAGAATAGAATTTTACTCATGTTATTTTTATCAGTTTAGAAATTTCTACCATTTCTTCCAAGAACTCATCGTTGGTAGTGAGCAGATGGGAAATACACACGAATGGAATTATTCAGAAGTGCAGGGCAGTCGCTAATGTCTGCAGAAAACGTCCCCGGATTTGTCTCACTAGGCTTTTTTTAATTAAGTTGCTAAAGGGTTCTGAAGTCACCATATCTCTCGTGACCAAATCTGTCCTCTTAATAGAATTTTTACAATCTGCTTTTTCAATGAAGTAAAACTGAAAGTTTTCTTCGCATTAACGGGGAGCAGTACGGTTCTCGCTGCAAGTGCATTTGAAACTTAGCCAAACAGACGCAACGTTTCAGCTACATCAGTGTCCTCGGCGACCATTACGTGTAACACACAGGAGCCGTAATGCAGCCCGGTCAGAGCCGAGTCTCTTTATTAGGACATAACTGAGAATGATGGTCCAAATCCACAGCTGGGGTCAAAACTGAGGCAAAGGCAGCCGGGTCGGACCCACAAATCCCCCTGATTATTTTACAACAGGATATGATCCAGTCAAATACTAAAAAAAAAAAACAAATGTACTCAAGCTTCAGCACATCGATGTCATGCGATCTGTTTGTTTTAAAACGGTCCCTTCCGCCTGCGTTGTCTGTCGCTCGTGCCTGTACGGCTCTGACGTTTTTCACTAGGTCTTTATTTGATATTTTACAGAGCGATACTCTTAAAGCACCAGACGCTTCCGTTCGCTCTCAATGAGTAACACAAAACACACTGCAGACACCCACACACACACACCTACATACATCCACTCTTCCTTGCTTTTTTCTCTTCCGCTGTATCATTCTCTTTTTTTTTTTTTTTTTTTTTGTGCCCACGGTCCGTAGCTTTCTATTAGCATGGCTGAGGAGGAGGCCAAGATCTGCAGTAACCCCCTCCTTCCTATACACACTCATACATCACTATCAGGCTCGAACACTCACACACATATGTTCTCTGAGAAATGCTGCAGCCTTACTCACACATCCGTACCTCAGGGAGACGACGCATGTACCGGTATGTTATGAGGCCAAGCATGGTGTGTGTGTGTGTGTGTGTGTGTGTGTGTGTGTGTGTGTGCATGCATGCAGTGCTTCATTCTTCATTATAGTGCAGCTGTCATGACAGGATCCAGGATAAGCAGCCTGACGCAAGAGCAGGGTTTATTTAAACAAAAAGGAACTAAACATTTTTTTTTTAACAAAGTCCAGAATCCCTAATCCAAAATCAGTGGCCACTTTTATGTTATAGATGACTTTGTAGGTATAACATGACTGGGTGTATGTTATCATCTATTGCAATGGACAATTTTAGCCCCTGTCTACACCATCCAAAAATGGAAAGGGTCAGGCTACAGTCAGTAATTGTACACCTACAACGTGACCTATATGTGTGGTCGGCTGGGAAAACCCTTCGCTGTGGCTGAATTCTGGAAAACAGCCAATAACAAACCCAATAATATACACTGGTCGGCAGTATGTGGACACCTGACCATCACACACCCGTATGTGGTTCTTTCCCAAACCGTTGCCACAAGGTTGAAGCAAACAGTTGTATAAAATGTTTTAGTACTTTGTCATTTGTGTACAATTTCCCTTCATTTGGAACCAAACCTGTTCCAGCATGACAATGCCCCTGTGCACAAAGCCCCTGAGCCCCAAAAGCACAGGGTGTGTTCATTTTGAAGTAGAAGACTATGTTCCTACACAGATTACCTGACAAAAATTTCGGATGAAATGGAGCACCGAAGGGGGGGGCACGGTGGCTTAGTGGTTAGCACGTTCGCCTCACACCTCCAGGGTTGGGGGTTCGATTCCCGCCTCCACCTTGTGTGTGTGGAGTTTGCATGTTCTCCCCGTGCCTTGGGGGTTTCCTCCGGGTACTCCGGTTTCCTCCCCCGGTCCAAAGACATGCATGGTAGGTTGATTGACATCTCTGGTAAATTGTCCGTAGTGTGTGAGTGTGTGAGTGAATGAGAGTGTGTGTGCCCTGAGATGGGTTGGCACTCCGTCCAGGGTGTATCCTGCCTTGATGCCCGATGAGTTCGGAGGTAGTTCGGGTAAGCGGTAGAAAATGAATGAATGAATGAATGAATGGAGCACCGAATCCACCCCAAACGTCTCCACCTGACATACAATGCTCTTATAGTCACAGTCACGTTCCATTGGAAAGCCTTGTCTGAAGAATGGAGGTTAATATAACAGTAAAAAAGGGATTAAGTCTGAAAGGGAATGATTAACAAGCACATATTAGTGTTTAGTCAGGTGACCATAAATGTTATCTGTTCTATTTAGTTTTATGCTGAAACACCATGGAAATATTTTTAATGAGCTTTGAATTAATGCCAGTCACATTTCTTTACTCTGTTAGTAAAACTGTCTGTCAAAGTATCCACTATATTCCTGTGCTCAAATCTGATTGGTCAGAAGATGTGGCTTAATTTTCCCAAACATAAACCACAGGTTTTGAACGTGTTCAAGGATTTCCCAGGCCTCCACACACTCATGTTTGTTAGTTCTTGGAATCTTTAAATCCTCACCTGAACAAAAAGGAGCCACATGCTGATTTTTGAAATAAATTATAGAAATTCTGATGCAGTTATAACAGTTCGGTCACATTACGACTTATTTTACAGCTGAGGTGTTTCAGCATGTTGAACACACACGCACACACTATCACACACACGCGTGCTATCACGCGTGTGTGTGTCATTATTTGCTTTTGTCTATTGCATGATAATGAAGCTTGTGTGGGCTTATGTATATGAGTGTGTGTGTGTGTGTGTGTGTGTGTGTTTTAAAGTCAGCACTGACGTGTGTTGAGTGTCAGTGAGTGGGCTAAAGTATGAAGAAAAGTGTTTAGATGCAGACACACACACACATACACACACACACACACACACACACACACACACACACACAGAGTCAGTGACTGAAAACCTTCAGTTCAGATGTGCAGCTTGGCAGATGAGAGAGAGAGAGAGAGAGAGAGAGAGAGAGAAAGAGATAGATGGAGAGAGAGAGAGAGAGAGAGAGAGAGATGGAGAGGGAAGCGGGAGGCAGACAGTGTTGCTAGGAGACCACACACGGTGTCTGTGGTGAGAGACTCGATTTCACATCACACCGCCATTCCTACACACACCCCTCCCTCTCTCTCTCTCTCTCTCTCTCTCCCTCTCTCTCTCTCTCTCTCTCTCTCTCTCTCTCTCTCTCTCTCTCTCTCTCTCTCTCTCTCTCTCTCTCTCTCTGTCTATATATATATACATACATCTCTCTCTCACTCTCTCTCTCTTTCGCTGTCTCGCTCTCAGACTCAATCCTTGTCTCTTTTTTCCTCTCAGCCTCTTGTTATCACGTCTTCTTCATACCTCTCTGTCTTTCCCTCCTTCTCAGTGTGCATCTATTAACATGCATTTCTCCTCCTCACCCATCATGGATTCCCCTCTTCTCTCTCACTCTTATTCGTTCTGCGCCCTCCATCTCTCCTGTCTCCAGTGGTGTTCTCTCTCTCTCTCTCTCTCTCTCTCTCTCTCTCTCTCTCTCTCTGTTGTCTCTATCACTCCACTTTTGTTTCCTCTCAGCTTCTTTCTACCTCTCTGTACATCTCTCCAGACCTCTCTCTCTCTCTCTCTCTCTCTCTCTCTCTCTCTCTCTCTCTCTCTCTCTCTCTCTGCATGCTGTCACTCTGCGCTGTACTGTTTTCCCACTCCAGACTGACAGTAGACCAGTCGCCACGACAACAGCCAGGTGCAGTGTGAAAGCATATGACAGGGATCTCTCTCTCTCTCTCTCTCTCTGTCTCTCTCTCTCTTTCACACACACACACACACAGACACACACAAAGACACACACACACACACAAACACACACACACACACACACACAGACACACACACAAACACACACACACAAACACACACACACACACACAGACACACACACACACACACACACAAACACACACACACAAACACGCACGCACACACACACACACACACACACACATACACACACGCACACACACCTGGTGGCTTTTTACAAAGAGTCAGAAATCCCCGTTCCAAATCCCCCAAATCCTCCAAATGAACAGATCAAAGATCATTAAAAGTCAATAATGAGGAAATGTCCAGTGTGTGTTTACGGGTGTAAAATGGTTCCTGTTTGCTCACCACTTATTTTAATAGCTATCCACTGAAAGTTCAGACTTTGATACTGTATATTTCATTTCCATATGTTTCAGATCGCTGAAATGACCCTAGTGCAGTCCATATCTCTGAAGTCATAACTTTTTTCATATCTCTGTCCTTTAAGCCATAAAAACTGCAATTTTCACTCTTAAAATTTTGCAATCTTAAGTGTTTGTCTGTTGTCTCTCTGGGGGTAACTCTCAGTACTTCCTTATCATAAAGCAGAACATTTTTATGAGACTAAGAACCCTGTAATTATCCTAGGAATCATTAAAAAGCTTACCAAGTACCAAGACTAGCCAAGGTTAGCAAAATTTTTATTCACCAGCCAGGTTTTAGGTGTTGAGAAAAAATTAATTACCATTCATTTGGAGTTTGGAGCACACATTTACACAGAAAATGCACACATTTTGTTCTTCTCTGGATCTTGTAGGGTTTATTCGATAGTTACAAGCTTTCAGCTTCCTGAAACTGCTTTACTTACTGATAAAGAAACCCTCCATGGTAGGAATTTTACACAATTGAGGGTTAAGGGCCTTGCTTAGGGGCCCAGAATTGGTGGCTTGGTGGACCTGGGCTTGAAACTCACAGCTTTCCAATCGAGTCCAAAACATTACCCAATAAGCTACCACACTTGCTTTGATTGAGCTTGAGCATGATGTGTATGGAATAAGGTCAGGAGTTTATGGTTGTATAGGACATTGTGACATTTCTTGATCTTCTTCTAGTCACACGCTGATTTGCATCTCATGCAAATCGAGTCACTTCACCTACTTTTACTTTCCACACAATCCACCAAGAATGTAGTCAACATCGGAGATAAACTTCAGGAGAAGGTAGCGGTCAAAGAAGTACAACAAGTAAACAACTATTAACTGTGAGTTAAAAAATATTTACTAGAATGTACTATAATATATACACTAAACTCCTCCACTGTGCTGTATTTTGCTATTACAACCACTTTATCCTGTTCCATGTGCTACTGCATGGTACAGTCAATATAATATACGTTTAAGTATTTTGCTTTTTATGATACTGTAGAATTTTTTAATTTAAGTTACGATTCTCTAAAGTAAACAAGCTCGAGTTGTTTTTAAGACTTTTATATTTGAGTGTTTTGCATTTTATTAGTTGTAGAGTGTTTCTGCATGTGAAATTTGTGCAAATATTGGAATATTCGGAGTACAAAACAGAGGGGCACGGTGGCTTAATGGTTAGCACGTTCGCCTCACACCTCCAGGGTTGGGGGTTCGATTCCCGCCTCCACCTTGTGTGTGTGGAGTTTGCATGTTCTCCCCGTGCCTCGGGGGTTTCCTCCGGGTACTCCGGTTACCTCCCCCGGTTAAAAAGACATGCAAGGTAGGTTGATTGGCATCTCTGGAAAATTGTCCCTAGTGTGTGATTGCGTGATTGCATGAGTGAATGAGTGTGTGTGTGTGTGTGTGTGTGCCCTGCGATGGGTTGGCACTCCATCCAGGGTGTATCCTGCCTTGATGCCCAATGACGCCTGAGATAGGCACAGGCTCCCCGTGACCCGAGGTAGTTCGGATAAGCGGTAGAAGATGAATGAATGAATGAGTACAAAACAACTCGACTGATATTAATCCACTCGTAAAGGTTCTTAATGTTTCTAAACTGAAGCCTACAAGAGCATCTTATCAGAATCCAAGTAGATCCTTTTTTCACTTCCAGAAACCATTCATTTTCTCATTTTTTATAACCTGACAGATATTTAGATGTTAAGAAGGAAATAAGGACTGGTAAATTAAAGTTTGGACCATGTAACAATGAATAAAATTAGACTCTTACCATTTGAATGGCTGTAGCTGGAACCCTTACTTATAGGGATGGTAGAGGAGGTGGCACGGCTTCATAGCAGATTCGATTCTGAGCTTGTGGAGTTTCGCATGTTCTCCCCTTGTCCACATGCGGTCTTTTGGTTTCCTCCCATCTCCATAAATCATGCCAGAAGATGGATTCTAATTGCACTATATTTGTGTGTGCATGATATTCCTAACTCACACCCAGTTTCCTAGGGCAGGTTTGGGATCAACAGAAATCTTGCTTAGGTCAATGAAAGAAGGAATCCAAAAAAGGTCCAGAGATATTTCAGTGTTTCATATGTACATTATGCTGTAACTGCTTGTGAGTCATATCTAACTAACATCCTTGCATGTGTGCATGAATATTGGACCAATACTGGACTGTTTATAAGGTGTGATAGGCCCAGGGATGTGTTTTGATTAAATGTGTGAGTGGGCAATGCATATATCTACATC
The DNA here is from genome assembly GCF_030014155.1 of Tachysurus vachellii. Classification (NCBI taxonomy): domain Eukaryota; kingdom Metazoa; phylum Chordata; class Actinopteri; order Siluriformes; family Bagridae; genus Tachysurus; species Tachysurus vachellii. Next base: position 3,166,367 of record NC_083485.1, on the reverse strand, counting down.
TGTGTGTGTGTAGGAGTTTGTGTGTGTGTGTGTGTGTGTGTGTGTGTGTGTGTGTGTGAGAGAGAGAGAGTGTTGGTCGGGTGGGGGGGCATTTGAGAGAGAGAAAGAGAAAGTGAGAATGTGTATAATACCTTGTGCATTTGTACAGATTTATTCTCCACCATTCACTCCCCTAACCATACACTCATAAGTCGTGGGTATTGTGTGTGTTTGAGTGTGTGTTGGTGTCTGCCCTGTCGTTATAATTGCACTCCGCGTAACTGTAATTGCTGAGTTGTCTGCTCCAAGGAAGAATAGTAGATGAATACAGTGTGGCTGAAAGCAGCAGTGATGTACTGAGACCGGTGCAGAGAGAGGATGTGAATGGCTACAGAGAGTAGTAGTCTTAAGGAAACATCAACAAACGATATTCTATATATCAGGCTAACCATTGAACATTACATCACAAGTCACCTCTTGTGTCTTTTACGTTACAATACAGAACTCTACAACAAAGAGCTTCTAGCTATTATGATGGACATTTTAATGTGTTTAGCATCTAACATGTTTGTACTGACTGACTAACTGTTAGAATGGTAACATTGACGTATCTGCACCATTGGTGATATAAACCTAAAACAAACAAAACAAAATGCACAGACGAGTTGCAAGGACTGCAAAAATCATTCCGTAGCCCTACCTAGTCTTATAGAGTATCTGTCTTTAAAGTAACTAGATTTCAGCATTTGGTAAAATAGTGCATCTCATTGTTGAATAGTGCATCTCAAGTCGTGAATTTCTAAGTTTTATAGAATAATAGATCTCTGTGTGTAGTAGATTTTTGGTAGAGTTGTGGCTCTCTGTGTTTGGTAGAGTAGTAGATCTCGATGTTTGGTTGAGTAGTAGATCTCGATGTTTGGTAGAGTAGTAGATCTCGATGATTGGTGGAGTAGTAGATCTCGATGTTTGGTAGAGTAGTAGATCTCAATGTTTGGTAGAGTAGTAGATCTCTATGTTTGGTAGAGTAGTAGATCACTTTGTTTAGTAGAGTGGTGGATCTCTATGTATGTTTGGTAGAGTAGTAGATCTCGATGATTGGTATAGTAGATCTCGATGTTTGGTAGTGTAGTAGATCTCTTTGTTTAGTAGAGTGGTGGATCTCTATGTATGTTTGAGTAGTAGATTTTTGATAGAGATGTGGCTCTCTGTGTTTGGTAGAGTAGTAGATCTCTTTGTTTAGTAGAGTAGTGGATCTCTATGTTTGGTAGAGTAGTAGATATCGATGTTTGATAGAGTAGTAGATCTCTATGTTTGGTAGAGTAGTAGATCTCTTTGTTTAGTAGAGTAGTGGATCTCTATGTATGCTTGAGATTTTTGGTAGTGAGTTGTGGCTCTCTGTGTTTGGTAAAGCAGTAGATCGCAGTGGTTGGTAAAATAGTAGATCTCTCTTGCATCCTCTGGGATCTCAGTGGATCTCTAGTCTACTTCTCTATTATTGAAGACTTCTGTAAAACAAACAGCTAGTAATCTGTCTTAAAAAAACAACATATGAATAGTGCACTTTTGTTACATCCCTATATATTATAAAAATCATTAGACAAAGTTATAAGGTATCAAATTTACGGTGCCCATATAAGTGTATTATGAGTGTATTTTATTTATTTATTTATTTTTGCATGTTCGTGTAGGCTATATTAATAGGTCTTTGGTACAATATTAGATCTTTATATCTGGTACAAACGCAAAGCCTTTGGTAACTTTTTTTAATTTGGTACCGTGATACAATGATACTGTGATACAGTAACATTGTGGTGTTGCTTGTTATCCTTGTCACAACTCTGATCTGACCCAGTTTCCAGTATTTTGACTCGCAGAAAAATTTCAATGAATTCTTATGTAAATATTTTTTTCTCTCTTACTGCTTTAGTTGTGGGACATAAACCTATGGGGCTATACATATCTCCTCCAGAGTTTATATATGCACACACATTTTCACACACAATCAGCAACTCTCTGGTCTTACAACACCACCACCACCACCACCCCTCCTTCCAGAATAGCACAGCAGCTGACAGCAGTGTCCTTCTCAGCCAATCAGAGCTCTTGCTTTCACTTGTTATTGCTCAAACTCTTCGCACTCTGTACCATATCTGCCTCACAACAAGGCTCTCTCTCTCTTTTTCTCTCTCTCTCTCTTTCTCTCTCTCTTTCTCTCTGAGCTCCAACTGACAGGCCGCATTAGGAACTACAGATTCAGACAGGCACAGCAAGGGCAGCCCCAGAAACCCTCAGCCAACCCTCCTTGCTCAGATATTCTGCTTTTTCTTTAAGAGAAATAAAGATGGAGAGAGACAGAGAGAAAAGGAGTCAGGCAGCAAGTAAGTGAACAAGAGAGGAAGGGCAGAGATAGAAGATAAACATGAGCATCTCTCTGATTGAGATGGAGATGGAGATATAAGGAAATTATGGAGATCTAGAACAGTGATGGAGATGATGACAGGGATCAGGATACAGTGCAATAGTGATGGAGAGCTAGAGCAGTAATGATGGAAACAGGGATATACAGTGACAGTAACGGAGATGCGGATAGAAATGTAGAGCAGTTAGGATGGAAATGAGGATATACTGTAGAGTAGTATATCCTGGTTAGGATCCATGTTTTGAATGTGTAGCTTAACATCTAATGTAGCTATCTAGTGATCAGGACTGAGTCAGAGTCAGAACCACAGCCTGAGTGTGATGTAAATATAGTTCAGTGATGCTTGAAATATGATGTGTTAATGATAAGGACAGCCATAATTACGAAGGTCTGGGGCAATAATGATGAAAATAGTGCTACAAACACTTCCATGTAAAGAAAACTGTCATTTGAGACACTGTAGTATTAGCCACTATATTGTAGATTTATTATTAAGCTAGATATTATATTCCAGTCTGTTTGAATCGTATACATTGTTATGAGAAACGGAATTTCCTGCATATGGTGCATTTTGGCGTATACTGGTTTTGTGCACCGTTGTCGTTTTTGGTCCCTTACCAAGTTTAAGGTTACTGATGGTGCTTAAATCTGTTTGGCTTATGCGTGGGTGAATAAGGCCCTACTGTTCAGCACTTCGCTGTGGAGAACGTTCGGTGACTCACACATTGGCTTCATTCAGCGATGCTACCTACATGTCCTCGACGTTCAGGAAAAAGTTCGAAATTACATTGTGTAATATTTCTGCACGATGACTGCTGACCTTTCTTGCACGTCTTCCCAGCCTTTTCTTTTGGGAAACGCTTCAGGATGATGAGGTTCAAGACCACAAGACAAAGAACTATTTTTTTCCCCCTTATGCACTGTCTCTTATTATTCCTATTGATTTCTGAGCTCTACAGAGAACTCAGATTGACTGACGGCTGTTATTCCGTTCTTGCGCTGACCCCGAGCAATTTATTATGTGCGGTTAAAGACTGCAAATACTTTGCATATGTCTGTATGTCTTTTGTTTAATTCTTAGTATTGCTGTTGATCTTTATCCCACTCACTACAGCGAATTTTTCATATGTGAAAATTTGGCTGGTGAAGCAGCACTGTTTTTGATCCACGCACGCATTCAAAATTGGACTCCGGATCACGGTATATAACGAATGACTAATCACATGACGTGTTTACTTCCTGTGAGAATAACGGTTATGCAAAGGCACTAATCATCGTTTTATCATCTTCAGAGCTGTTGATCTCTGACTGCATAATACTTCTGTTAATCAACACGATGTTTTCTTGTTTTGGGTTTTTTTTTTTGCAGGGTCTTGGAATAAGTTCATATTTAAAGGATTATTTAAATATGACAAAAATTATATAATTACATAATTTCTATGCTTATCAGCCAAGACTTCACTGGTGTCTATATTAGAAAGACAGCATTAATATAAAGCTGCAATTTCTACCCAGAAGGGCGATCCGTCCTGCTGTACTTCCGTCCAATCAGAATCGAGAATTTAACAAGCAGTGGTTATATGTACAACGTCGCCATCTAAATGCTAAATTTCTTTAATATTCTTTGTCTCTCTAACAGGTAACTGAGGTGGGGCAAGTTGCACGTAACCCCCCTTCCTCTGCCTCTCCTTGGTCTTCTATACCATGAACTCTGGCTCTGCCCAGGATGTGGCGGTGGAGCATTTCCTGCGTGACATAGAAAGGCGGGGCCAGCGGTTGCACTGTGCTGTGATTGGCTGTGCGGAGGCGCCTACCCGTGGCGACATGAACCTGCTGTACCGGAAGAGTCGACTGGATTGGAGACACCGAGATCAGGAGGGCAAGAAGAGGTGAAAAGTCCAAATCTAAATAGATTCAGGGAGGAAAAAATATGTTGAACTGAAGGGAAAAGAAGAAGAGCTTGTCTTTCATGTTTCACGCCAGGCCTCTGAATTGTATCCTGCTTCCACGCAGGAGAGATAGCGAGAGAAGAAAGTGTAGGAGTATGGCCTATATTCCAGGGACAAACTGGCCCTTTGGTGTCCCAGTAGATCACAAATGCACTCACATACGCACACAAAATGCTTGTGTTCACATACTCATACACACATAGTCTCTTACACACAAGCCTTACAAGTGTTACAGCTTTTTTTTTGGTATAAATATGCACTTGTAGCAACCAAGCATAAAGTAAAGAACAGTTAAGTAGTTCTTCACAAAGGTGCGCTTGTTCCGTCATATTTACCCCCAGCAGGAAAAGGTTATTAGCAGAAGACAATTTGTAAAACAAATGTTTACGGTAAGGTCAAATGACTGGGGGATTTAAATGAGCAATGAGCAAGTTAGCAACGGCAACATCCTGCTTAGCTTTGTGCTCAAAACTTGGCCAAAGAATCTTATTATAATAGATGTCTAATATTTTCACCCAGAAATAAGTCCATATCAGTCTGTTACTTAGCTCAGTGGTCAAGACTAGCTGTATCGCTTAGATTAGGCTAAATATATTAATTAATAATTAGTGAATTTTTACCCTTGTTTCCCGTAACAACTTTATGTCGTCCTTCCTAATCAATTCATTAATAGATTCATTATTGGAGTCTGTTATTGGTTTGTGTTAAGTGTTGTATTATTTCACTCTGATTAAGCTAACGCTTATAGGTGAGGATTAACAGTGATCGTTTGTGTTCATGCTGCTGGTTACTTCTATAGTGTTTGTGTGTGTGTGTGTGTGTGTGTGTGTGTGTGTGTGTGAGCTGTGTGTGGGAGAGAGCTCACATCCCATCCTGACCTCAAAAAACAGGCCCGCTTTTAGCTGCCTCTGGTGAAACCTCTCACATACACACACACACACACACACACACACATGCACTTGACACACAAAGTATACTTCTAAATGAGCTCTTTGATGCATGCTTGGGAGCACAGCATCTATTCACACATACTCTCTGTCTCTGACTCTCCCACTCCACACAATTACACACACACACACACACACACACACACACACACACACACACACGCTGATATGCATAGGCCTGGTAACCCCTTATACAACCACACACTACCTTTGCCTCTTTCTATCTCACACACACACACACACACACACACTACAGGAAACAGGCTGTTCACCCATTCTCTCAGCCTCCCACTCCTCCTCCACTCAGTCATTCCATCCTCCTCCGTCTGGCTGCTGAATTTAATCAGTACCATTTCACCCATTCATCTATTTGTATAGTAGTACGTCCATCTACTTCTTCATTTCTTTAGCCAT
>NC_083485.1:3100659-3155659 GCF_030014155.1 Tachysurus vachellii | reverse complement strand
CTCAGATCCAGGCGAGGAAGCTATTTATGAAGAGATGAAGTACCCAGTGGCTGATGATGCCCACCAGCGACGCCTCCCACCAAAGCATGAGCGTGCCAAGTCATCAAAATCCTACACATCTTCCTCTGTCTCTTCTTCCTCCACATCTTCTTCACTCCCTCGGCCTGCATCCTCCTCACCTTCCTGTCCTTTGCCATCCTCTAAGCCAAAATCTGCCGTGTCCATCTCTCACTCTTCCCCCTTACCGTCGTCTTCCTGCTCTGCCTCCTCCACACCTGTTCCTCAGCCTCTCTCATCCTCACCACACCCTCCTCGAGCCCCTACCCCCTTCCTCTTACCAGGCACCAAATCAGAGTCTGAGATTGGATCCAGTAAGATCCCTGCGCCTTTCCCCAACCTGCTTCAACACAAGCCACCCCTGCTGGCTTTTCCACCCCCAAAGAGTGGCTCTTCCAAGCTGGGCTCCAGCAGCAGCCCATCACCAGCCAGCTTACCACCCACCATTGGCAATTCTGCTTCAAAGGAAGCAAACGTTGGAGAGAAGGAAAAGGAAAGGAAGGAAGGGCCAGCACCAGGCCTACGAGCTCGGAGCCACTCAACACCTTTGCCTCCATCCTCAAAATCTTCCTCACCATACTCACACCATCATCACCATCATCACCCACACCACCGGCCCTCACACTACCACCATTATCGCAAACCTGAGAAAGAGTCAAGTAAGACCTCACAGGGTACCTCGCAGACCTCAACACAAACTCAGACACAGGCCAAAGAGGGCAAGTCAGTCAGTTTTCTTCTGAAGTCGGACAAAGCCGAGAGGGAAAGGGAGCGAGACAGAGAGAGAGAACGAGACAGAGACCGTGATCGAGAAAGGGATCGAGACAGAGATAGAGACACTCCAGTAACACAGTCATCCAGCCAAGTTGACACGGCTGCCTCTACTGCTGCCACTACAACCACTAGCCTTCCTTTAGCGTCATTGTCTTCATCCACGTCATCGGGGATGTCGTCCACATCCTCCGCATCACAGAGGCCTCCATCTCGTTCAGTTCAGCGTTCACACACTCCTCACACACACCTCCCAGCCTATAAGCCCCCACCTTCAGACAGCCCTCTGCTCTGGACATACCCATCTGCAGGATTTCGTCGCCCTCCAGCTTATGACAGCCTGCGTGCTGGCACACCGATGCCCTCCCTGCATCCAGAGGGTGGAACCAAGGCTGGGAGTTCCCAGGTTCCACATGCGAAGGCCGGGTTCCTGCCCTGGGATGCCAGTGGAAGTGGTCTAGGCTTCACTGATGATCAGGCCTACTGGCCCATGCACAGGAAGCTCTCCTTCAGCCATGGCAGCAGAGAGACAGAGAGTAAGAAACTGGGTGGAGTGGGAGGGAAGGTGGTAGCAGAGAGAAGGTGAAATGGAGAGATAAGGAAAGCAATGGTCAGAGAAAGATGTCTTGATGTCTATATATATCTACTGTACATACCATAGGTTTCATGACTAGTTGTGACTTTTTAAATGAACTAACTTTTACACCTCAAAACAATTAGCAGAATATTTTATACCAGCTTTCCAGTGAGTTTTGTGCACAAACTCACAAATTGTATAATAACAGGCAAATGAAACTAAACCTCAGTCAGAGAGAGAGGGAAAGGGAGGGAGAAGAAGGGAGAAATTGTCATCATTAACAGCAGGGGTGGCAAACTATAATCCTGGAGGACTGTAGCTACAATTCTGCGCACTTTAGGATTTTCCCAGAGCCATCACTTAAGTTGGTAATTCCTGGATTCCCCTGGATTTGAGGATGACATGTGAAATGTGGTGGCGGTGTGTGTAGCAATAAATAACCTTTGCATTCAACTTGCATTTTTAGTATTGTTAAATATCCCTTCCTTACTTTAATGTTAAACCCCTTAAACAGACTAAACTTACATATTCTCCCCTCCCATTCTATAGAAGAAGAAGGCCGTGTCTGGAATGGTAGTACAGATGCTCTGCTAAGAAGAGACAGAGAGGATTCTGTGGGTAGTGGTCGGGCTGGAGGAGTTTCTGGAATCCCTGTACGGGCTTCAGGAAGAATTGGGCACAGTGAGAGTCTAGCAGGAGCAGATGGGCCACCAGGTTTAAGAGTAATGCCCCGCACAGGACTGCCCTTGCCATGCCAGACCTTCCCTGCCTGCCGCAATGGAGGTCATTTGATTTTATTAAAGTATTAACTATTCATTTCCAAGAATTACTGAATAAAAATCTGTTTAAATGGTGAGCAGTTGTTCTGGTAGTATGCACTAGGATGAGTTTGACTTTTGACGGGGTGGTTCTTTCGTTATTTCAAGTCAAGTCGAGAAGACTTGAAGACTATTTGAGAAACGGTGGGATTTTTAATATAGACAATTCCTTAGAACAATTACATACAGAAAGTAGAATTAGGCCTTAAGGATAGACGTGCCATGGCTTTTTGAAAGCAGACCAGAAAAGAGTAGACATGCTGAATTTTCCACCAGGGGGCCTGTGAAGGTTTTATTGCTCATTACTTACTAGGGATATAAACACATTACATGGTTCTGCTGATCCTTAGGCAAAAATAGGATGTTGACAACATTATTGAGAAGAAACCAAAGTGTGTGTATGTGTGTGTGTGTGTGTGTGTGTGTGTTAACAGAGCTCGGCCGGCTGGGTAGATCATCCTCCACATCTGGAGTAAAGCAAGCAGGAGGGGATATTCAGAGACAAAGTAGTCTGCCAGCTAGAGAAGCTCTAAACCAGGTAACTTTTGCTTTTTATTAAAAAAAAAAGGAGACATGTATGGGCAGGCAGTTATAAAGGAGGTATGATCCCAAAGGTGATATGAACACCCATTCCTTTATCCGTCTCTTTTTGGGTCTCTCATACAGTATGAAGCTGATATGATGCAACAAATCCAGAAAAAGAAAAGAAAATACATTCATGTTGAGTATATCTCATAAGTCACTGTGTAGATGAAACATATGAAATAATAACGCATTAGAATGAGCTCACAAATAAACGCATAGCTATGAGTTGCATTACAGCGATTACTATCAGAGGTAATATTTTTATTAAAAATCAACACCTTCTGACTGATCATATTTACGAATATAACATAATTCCTATCTCTACCTTTTATAAAGGTTTTATTACTGAGAGCAGACATGACATGACCGCTAAATACATGATGAGATTGTGATGCATGTGTGATCACACCGTTACACCAGACATTTATGGTATATGGCATCAGTATTTGGTGTAATGAATGCTGAACACAGTAGGCGGTATAGGATGAGATTCTCCTGATTCTTCAGCATCCCCACCCAAACGTGTCTGCAGAGGAGACAAGCAGCGGGTGTGCAGCTGTGGGTTCACAGAGTCCAAAGAGAACGAGGGAAGCATACAGAAAGACAGAGAGGAAGACAGGAGCTGCATTGGGATAGAAAGGGAGGGAGAAAGCGAGAGAGAGAGAGAGAGAGAGAGAGAGAGAGAGAGAAAAGAGGCAGGCAGCTAGAGGGAGAAATAGGCAGAGAGAGGAAGGGTGTGTAGTGACGTTGGCGTAGTGTGTGGGTGTGTCTGCGGTGTAACAGGCAGACGGTAAATACAGATGTTCAAACATAGACACGGCTATTAAGCTTCCGTCCTTTTTATTTTCAATGAGCGTTGATACCTTGCATCTGCTTGCAAAGGACATTTTGTGTGTGTGTGTGTGTGTGTACGTGTGTGTACAGGTCGGTGCATTACAGTTCTACAGCAGCTCTACCTGATGTTTTGACAATTCTGCTGCTTCCTGTGGCTTTTTTTGCTCCTTTCCTGCTTTTCGTGTGCCGCCGTCTCTTGGCAGAGACTCAGATGCTGACGCAGACGCAGTGTGTGTGTCTGTGTGTGTGTGTGTGTCTGAGTGTGTGTGCTGCATAGCCAGACTGTGTGCTGATTTGACCTTCCTTCTTGCAGCAGGAGGGCTAGGATTGGGGGAGACTGTACAATACCTCCATCTGGTGGCCGCATGGGAAACAGCAAGACTTCAGTTGTGTTTAAACCTGACTCAGTGTGTGAAGGCTTATAAGGTCAAAAGGTCACTGAAGTCCAAAAGAATGGGTTGCACCATTATTCCCATCTACTCCATAAATATCTCTGTTTTTCTGCTTTGTTTCCTTTGTGTCTGTAAATTTCTTTCTTTCACCAGAATTGTGAACACTTTATGGAAAATATATAGAAAAGTGAAAATTTGGGTTGGTACATTCCTAATCCTGGCTTGACTCTGATTGGTCGGAAGGTGTTGATTAACTAAACAGTAAAACAAATGGAAAAGTTTTAGGAAAGTGTTTATAATAGACTGAGGAACAATCTGTATCTACTTATCTTCATGCTTGCTTTCACCCTCTGTCTTTACTCTGCAGTTGCAAGCTCTCTCTCAGGCACCCTGCAGTCCGTCTCTGGCTCGTGCTCAGGCTCAGACCTTGACTCAAGCTCAGGCTCAGTTCCACCTGCAGCAGCTCCAGCAGCACCACCTGCAGTTACAGTTCCAGCACCTGGCCCAGCTGGCAGCACAGGCTCAGGCCATGCCAGGCACAGGCAGCACCGCTATCGGCATAACAGCCAGCACAGGCACGATGGGCACATCCACCCAGCGGGATGGCAAGCTTCTGGAGGTGATCGAGAGGAAGCGTTGCCTGTGCAAGGAGATCAAGGCTCACCGGCGGCCAGATAAAAGTCTGTGCAAACAGGACAGCATGCCCATTCTGCCAAGCTGGAGGAAAACACCCGAGCCACGTAAAACAGGCACACCGCCTTGCCAGAGACCGCAGGCCGTGGTGTGGGACACGGCTATCTGACACACAGAGAGAGACAGAATGACTGAGATACACTGATGTTGCCACTTTATTAAGTACACCTAACATCATTCACCTGACATTTGGTCAAGTAAACCTACCATGTAGGGGTACAACATGTATATGATTAGTGCTCCATTTCTACTTTAATTCAGCAATCAGTATAGTATTGCTTTTGCAGTTATTATTTTTGTTAACAAATTTTCAAACAGGGGGCACGGTGGCTTAGTGGTTAGCACATTCGCCTCACACCTCCAGGGTTGGGGGTTCGATTCCCGCCTCCACCTTGTGTGTGTGGAGTTTGCATGTTCTCCCCGTGCCTCGCGGGTTTCCTCCGGGTACTCCGGTTTCTTTTCCCGGTCCAAAGACATGCATGGTAGGTTGATTGGCATCTCTGGAAAATTGTCCGTAGTGTGTGATTGCGTGAGTGAATGAGATTCCCCAGTGATACTGGGGTCCTGTGGGACCCCAGTAATGATGCACTGAAATACAATATAAAACACCATGCCTCCTGAATCTATTTTGAACACATTATCTGTTTGTTCTGAATATTTAGTTAAGGTGAAATGCCAAATTTGTAGATATACAGTTACTAACTGTAGCCCATCAGTTGCTATGCACCAAACCTCAACAACACTGCTGTGCCTAATACACTTACCACCGCATTACAACTGTTGCTGCTGTCCTGAGAGGATCCACCACCCTAATAAGATCTTCTCCTTGGTCATCTTACGGTTTTTATTTAATGGACAAGTTCGAGTGAGGCCGACACATTGAGCCAGAAATAACGCTACAGTTAGTAACTTTATTTCCTACAAAATGCCCTTATATGGTATGGTATAGTATGTGTACATGATGAAATGGCAACTGAGTGTAAATACAACAGAGATGTACCTAATAAATTGGCAAACGTGTGCTACATGTCATATTCTGCAAGAGAGAACGGTTAAAGGAGAAGAAAGAGGATGGAGGAAATATTAATAAACTCAGACAAACATGGAATCTGTGAATGTTGAAAACAAAGACGGGTGTATTATAAACATGTAGAGTTCGTATTGTATATCTTTGGGGGGGTTTGCTTCGTTTTTTTTTTTCTCGGGGAGGGTGGTGATGATATCACACAGCATTTTACGTGCCATATAAAGACTATATATACATAAACACACAGGAGAGACACGTTTCAGTCGAGACTCTCTTTTACCTACCATGCCTCATCGCGACTTCTGAGAGAACTACACTGAGTTTACATTTTAAAAAAATACATACTGGACTTCTTACACAAACCTTTGGAGCTCTCTGTACATGTTCTTGAGGGGATGGAGAATTCCTTCAGCCAGGATGACGGAGGGATGAAAAGATTGTGAGATGTTTGACACGTCAAGAAGGACACGGAAATGCAGCCGGGTGATTCTACATTCCAGAGTGTGTGTGTGTGTGCGTGCGTGTGTGTGTGTGTGTATGTCTGGATTGTGGATACGGAGGACAGGACAGACCTGAAATGAAAGACCTGGAAAGCGATATTTTGCTGTAGATGAGCACATAGTGTGTATAGAATTAAAACTAGTCAAATTCCGGAAATACACACACCTACACAGACCAGAAGGTATCATTCAAACAAACTGTACACGCACTCAGTATATACTTACACTGCTAAAGCAAACACACACACACACATGCACAGACACACCAACACATACTTATACTGCTAAATCAACACACACATTGTAAAGTATGGAGGTGTGTAGTGCTGGTGTAGTTTGTATAGAAGTGCTAATTTGCTGGGTTTCTTCTTACGTTGATATTATTGATCGAGCGTGAAGGTGACCTCTCTCGGTTGCGTTTTGATTGTTTATACTACCTAAGAATTAAACGCAAAAATCGATGATTCCCACGCGTTCGTTTTGACTTTCGCAGTAGCTACAGGAAAACTTAATGGAGTCTGTTCACACAGATCAGACTGCCCCTAAAAAGATCTTCATCACAAGCAGCAAGACCACTTTTGGATGTCCACTTTTGGATGTGATGGAGATTCAAACATTCAGATTCCAGATTGGAGTCTTGTTGCCTAGTGTACTTACGTATTGAACAAGATAATAGACGGGAAAGTGAAGCTAGTTGGCAATGAAAGGAAAACTTCACTGTTTTTCAACTACATCTCTATCCAACGTATCTGCATTTGTGGCTTTGTAAAAACATTTCTTCCATAATTCGATACCTTTGTTGTTAAAGTATAATGTTTATAGATTTGAATTTGTTTCCTTAGTGGTTTATTGGTTAGCATGGGTGTCTCACACCTTTGGGGTTGGGGGTTCAGAGTTAGCATTTTCTCCCTGGTTTTCAGAGGTTTCCTCTGCGTACTCTGGATTCCTCCCCCAGTCCACCAACATACTGATTCTAAACTGCCCCTATTGTGTGCTCTGTTTTGGGTTCGTCCAGGGTGTCCCCCACCTTGTGCCCCAAGGCCCCTTAGAATATGCTCCAGCCTTAATTTGACTCTATGTTGCTATAGAAAGTGGGCATATGGTTACATATCGTCGCTGTCGGGCGGAATCCTCGTATCTCCAAAACAGTTACTTTTCAGGAAATTAAAAAAACGCCGTACCTTATCTGCAGTGCACAGGGTTTAGTCCGCGTTGCAGTGGATAGTCTTGCGCTAAATTCCTGTCCTCAGACGAGCACCAGAACTAGCGGGGGTCAAGATTTTTTTTTCTTTGAGCCCAGTATTTTGAAGACATTTACCTCAGAAGACGTGTTGATTCGTTGCGACTCTTCCTGAGGAGAAATATGCCATGAAGCTCTCACACGGAGTGAGGAAGAGGTGGACAGTTGAAGTGTCCAATGGAGTTATGAGATTTGTGCTCAAGCTATTTTCAAGACTTTAGATTGGTTAATAACTTGTAAAAATAACAGACCCACGTGGGGACTGACCAATAGCATCGATATGTGAAAAAATATGAAATTGACGAAATTTGGACATACGAGGTTTACGCCCGACAGCGACGATATTTAAAAGGTGTCTGGATTTAATTCAAAAGCTTTCCATCATTTTTATTTAATAGTAGTGAAGAAAAAGTTTCTTTTTTGCAAGAAGAAGGTAATTGCTGTTTGTGATAATCGAACACGTCGATGTGTTGGATGGAAATTCAACTGAAAAACCCTAAAGTATTCCTTTAACATTGTTCTATCATCATGCTGAAACCCACAATCTCACTTCGATCTGCTCGGTTATGGTTTGGCATTTTCTTGATTCTAAAAGAATCAGAGAAAGTCTTTGTAAATGAATCGGTTATCGTCGTCATTTTCCGTGTCTGGCATCAGTGCTTGTGTCATTGTCTACTTAAACCAGACCTAAAGTGTAGATCGACGTCTTTGCGCGTTTCAGGATGGAGTAAATAAGATCGGATAATCCATATCTCGATGGATCTGCAGACAGATCCGTGACTCTGTATCATATGCTAATACCATGTACATAAGTTTAAAGTATTATTGCCTCTTCATATCAGTGACGGCGTCATCATAAGTGTCGATCGTATGGAATTGTGACAGAGATTCGTTTGAGGTTGGTTAAGGTTCCATCACTCTTACACACACACACACACACATACACACAACAAACAAACACAAACACACACAGGCTCTGCCATTCATATCAGACACTAAGAGGCAAACCAAAATCAACTTCTGTTCCTTCGCTGTGTGGCCTGGATGATCACTCGCGCTCCTCAAACGAATAAACAAAAATGCTGGAACTAACTGCACAATACAGAAACAACAACAACAACAAAAAAAAAAAAAATGCGAAAACTACACAGGATGTGCTAAAATAAACACACAAGGGTTCGAAATTGTAAAATAGATATGTAAAACTGTATTGATTATGTAGCAAATCTTTCCACTTTCATACTTGTAATGGACAAGTATACTGTAGCATACGATGTATAAAAAAAAAGTAAAAGGTGTTTAATTGTTTTATAAAGGAATTTAGTAGTTATATCTGTGGCAACCTGTCTACACTGTACCGAATGGTTTGGCCCATTGAAATGCAAAGCCCTCTTACTAAAGGCACGGTCACAGACACAACAATACAGTATCTCCTGCTAGAATTATGCAAGTCCCTTTAAAACAGGTCTACTTTTACTGCTTTTTTAATCTATTTGTTTATTTATGTACAGGAACCACCAGCCCAGTTTGGTCACTGTTTGGATATTTTGGAATACTTTTGCTGCTATTGAATTACTACTGCTGTTATAAATAGTTTGTCATATTCCTCACTACTGGTAACACTTCTCTTATTATACCTCTTCCTTTTTTTGCTGCATTTGAATGTTCCTCTGTTTTGTTTTGTTTTTTATTTTTATTTCCTTGAGGTCAGAGTAGAACAGAGTTTGGCCTAACTATTGAGGAGTAGATCTTTCCGTGATTGTACTATGGCACGCAAGTGGGTTTGTTTTTGTTTTTGTTTTTTTTTCGTTCTCTTTTTGTGGTTGTGTTTAAACTTTGTTGTTTCTTTCTAAACAGTTATCACCAACTTGTACAGTTTTCACTTTATCAACACTACTGAGAAACAGAAAGGTCGCATCGCAGCGTCGTCAACGCCGTTACCGTCTTCATGGTGTCATTACGGTGTCGCCCTGGTGTGGTCATTAAGCTACCATAACATTATTGTGGTGTCATCAAGGCCTTGTCATGATCTTTCAAATGGTATCAATCATGGTAGTACCATTTGACTACTTTTTAGCCTGATGTTGTCATGGTGTTACGGGGAAGTTACTATAGTGTCATCATGGTGTACTAATGATGTAACAGTTGTGTTTCTATCGATCGCATTAATGCCACATGACGAATGTGAGAACACCGATACAATTCTGTCGTCGTGGCATCTCATGGTGTTACCTTGAGGTTACTGAAGTGACATCTTGATGATAATGAATGGTTACTGTGCAGTTAGTTATCATGCTGTTAGTGTAATGTTCTGACTGTCCTGGTAGCACCATATGACCTAGTTGGCCACTATGAGTACTCTATCAGTGCCCTTGTGTCACCATGATATCATCATGAGGTCAGAGTGGTGACACCATAGTGTTACTATGGTTACACCATGGTGTTCTCCTAATGTTACCATGACGTTGTTGGCAATCATGGTTAACACCATGCCACCCACAACAAGTGCACGGTCAAGTTGTTACCTTGAGGTTGCTCTGGTCTCAGCATGACGCTCCTGTGGTGTCACCATGGTGCTCTCATGACTGTTCCACAATGTCGCTGACAATCACCACATGACCCAGATGGGTACTATCAGTACAATCTCTGTCAAACAGGAAGAAGAATCACAATAGAGGAAGTAGAGGGCTGGTGCAATGCATGCTGGGAGTTCTCAAAGGATTCCAACTTAGAGAAGGGTTGGGCTGTGTCTCGGTCTGAATAAACTGTGCCCAAAATTTGTACTTCAAATATTCTAAGTAATCATCTAGTTACAATTTATTACGATGAAGGGGTAGAATTAATGATAAAACTAGTTTACAGAAGCTGTCGGCTTTGCGTGTCTACTTAAATGGTGGCCATATTATGAGTGCCATAATATATTGATATGGTAAGATACGATGTACCTTGGAAATCACTGTAGTGCTATATTTGCATTGATATCGTCATGAAATAAATTTTATATGATGAACTACACACTTGTGTGACTTGATGTGTCTTGATCGGAAACAGAAGTCCTGCTGTGTGTTTGCTTGCTTGTTGTTAAAAACAGTGCATTGGTTACTTTAATGCCTACATCACTGATCTCCCTTCTAAACCCACCAAATATCTCTCTTGCAACTCTACCCTGAACCATAAGGGGGCACCATGTCTATGGAGTTTATGTTGCACTCCCATTTCAAGACAATGCAAATGATGTGATACAATATAGACAGGTTGAGTATTAAATATGAATACAGAATATATGACTGATCAGTTATGTACATAAAGTGTGAAAAACGCACGGTAGTGCATTGTGTAATATTTTGATTTTGTGCAATATGCAGCAGCAGTAGTGTGTTTGACATTTACGGATGTGATGACTGACAGTTCTGATAATGCAGTACTTATAGATATGAAGCAGGGAATATAATTATGCTGAGTTGTTAATAAGGGTGATAAGGGACCTGAAACTGTCTGGCAGTTTAAGTAAGCAATGTTTTTGTAGTGCCTGAGAGAAGGGAGGAGCTGAAAGAGGTTGTGTCCAGGGTGTGAAGGGTCAGTAGTGATTTTTACTGCCCGGTTACTGGTTCTTGTATCGTACCAGTCCTGGGGAGTGGGCAGGAGGGCACCAATTTTTTGTTCTGCTGTTTTTAAGGTGCGTTGCAGTCTGTTCCTGTCCTGTTTAGTTGCTGTTCTAAACCAAATGGTGATTGATGTGTACAGGACAGATTCAATGACTGCAGTGTAGAACAGCATCAGCAGCTCCTGTGGGAGACCATATTTCCTTAATTGACGTAGAAAGTACATCCTTTGCTGGACCTTTTTGATGATGGAGTTTATGTTGCACTCCCATTTCAGGTCTTGGGAAATGACACAGATGACACCGGGCTGTTGGATATTGTGAGGAGGAGTAGTGTTGAGGGGTCTTTCCTAAAGTCCACTATCATCTCCACAGTTTTGAGGGTGTTTAGCTCTCGGCTGTTCTGACTGCACCACAGCACCAGCCGCTTCACCTCCTGCTGGTATGCAGACTCATCGCAATCTTGGATGAGACAGATGAGTGTAGTATCATCTGAAATTTGATGATACTACAATTTGCAGATGGTTCTACCATCTCTGTGGAGGTCTTCTGAAGCTCTGAAATGGTCATTAGATTATTGGTCACCCCCTGCCTATTCTACTGGTTAATCTGTTTGATCAGACTGCTGATTATGGAAAGAGTCCTGTGCGTCTGGGAGTGGTCAAAGCTTTAGAAATTGTTTTACTCCCCAACCATATTAATTCTCAACACAATTTGATCATTTGGGTCTACAGAGAAGTCCTTCTTTTTAATGGCTTGAATGAGTCTGAATATCACTGTACAATAATATAATGCTTGTATAGAGTGGGTACACAGCGAGTGTCATTATTATCACATCTTTCTGACAATGCTGTCAACTGAAAGCACCACTGATCTAATAATAAAGATGTCAGTTATTTGTTGATTACAGTGATCCTAGTTATTTTTTATGCTACACATATTTTCTAGCCTTTTTTGCTGATAAGGAAGTAAGCAACTCACACAAAACATATGTATATTGTAACCATAAGAATGCTACCATTAAGTAATAGTTTGTACTAGATGGTAAAGTATTTGGTATTATAATTAATAATAATTATAACTATTAGAGTTATAGGTATCCATTTGTAGTTGCGTTCAGATGTTAAAATATGGACACTGAAATCTCTCTTATTGTGTCATCAAAATGCACTTTTCATTGTTTCCCCTGGTGAGGAATCAAGTATTTATTGCTGCTATAATGTGATAACAGAAACTTGTTTCGAAGATGATTAACGACTTTAATCAACATTTATATAGATAGCCAGTGTTTAATCACCCACAGTTGATTGTATGTAAATAAGATTAATGGATTTTTGGGCATCACCTGAAATTGCACTGGCTATTCTTTGAATGAAACCAGCACTTGATTAGTCTGATGTATAGTACTGAATGCTAACCAGGTAAAATGAGTGAGGGATGACTGCATTGGGTTCATGTGCATTCAGAAGCTCCAGAAGGATCAAGAGCTCCTCTAGGGTTTCTACCAAAAGGTCTAGCTTTCAAAACTGAGATGAGAGCAAAGTTTTGCTTTTCAGTACGGCAAATTTGTTGCATGTCACTGCTTAAGAGTAAGAAATTTGATGATGGTGTTTTGCATAATTTATTTATTTATTTTTTACAATTGTGACAACTGTTGGAACTTGCTGGAATGGTTATGCTGTTAAAGTATTTATTCTAGACTTGGACTCACTCACTTAATGTAACCATGTTATCCACGTCAGGGTCACCGGCACAAAAGCAGGGCAATTTATCATAACCGATAAACCTTCCAGGAATTTTTTGGTAAGTGAGAGGCGAAAGCAAAAGAACCTAAAGGAAACTCACAACGAGGGAACATTTAAAGAATTCCCATGCAGACAGTAACTTGCTCAGAGATAAGGATTGCACTACCTTCTGCATCACTGGTGGGGACGTGATGGTGGTTCAGTGGTTAAGGTTAAGGTTACTGATCAGAAGGTCGGGGGTTCAAGCCCACAAGCTGCTGAGACATCAACGTTGGGTCCTTGAGCAAGGCCCTTAACCTCACCTGCTCCAGGGGTCCGTACCATGGCTGACCCTGTGCTCTGACCCCAGGCTTAAATGAAAAAAAATAAAAATAAAAGTGAAAACTTAAAGCATTTCACTGCATGTCTGTGTATGTGACAAATAAAATTATATATATATATATATATATATATATATATATATATATATATATATATATATATATATATATATATATACTATACTTCCTTAGCCTCAGACATGATCTGAATTACTGAAAATAAGGTTTCAGTTCATATTTTTGCGAATAAAACTGCACGTTCTTGGTAGATTTAGGGGCTCGTTTTAGAAAAAAAATAAAAAGCCTAGCTGCAGTGTACCAGGACGCAGAAATGCTCCATTTGGAACACAGCCTGATTGGAGCGCGTCTGATTGGTCGCTAAGGGGCGGAGTCAGCGTGGCGCACGACGCTCTGATTGGACACTGCGAGGTAAATCGGCTCACAAGAGGGGGTGGATCCTGAGAGGAGGGGGTCGAGTTGTGAAGAGGCGGATCGACGACGGATGGTTTTTTTTTTTTTTATCTTACCGCAGTGTCGGCACTTTTTTTTTTCCTCTGCACTGCACCGCACCGCTCTGCGGATCGCCCCGGGCTGCTGTCGGCGCATGCGCATTGCCATGAGATAACGAGCCGGTCACGGAACTTCCCTCCTCATTCATCCTTCTTTTTTAATTTCATTTATTTTTCACCTTTCTATAATCTAATAGGCGCTGATCTCTAAGGGTCCTTCTCATTTGCCTTGAGATTTAGAAATAGGGTTATATTTAAAAAGAGATCTGGTTAAGATCCTTTCTCCAGTAGATCTCTTGTAGAATAGATCTACTGTGTGTGCGTGTGTGTGTGTGTGAGGCTTTAGTTCAGTGACCGCATCATTGTTGCATCAAATAGCAAAGAAAATGGCAAAGGACGGGAACAAGAGCGGATGGAAAGAGTTCATCTGGAACCCGAGGACCCGCGAGTTTTGCGGGAGGACCGCCAGCAGCTGGGGTAAGAACCGCATCACCTCCATGTAGAAATCAGCATCCATCATTAATAGCTTTTTACACCTTATGTAAGAGTCTCGTGTATTTATACAGCCAGGCGTTTTGATTCTATTTCTAAATAGCATCTAATCAGTATCATGATTTCTGCTCCACTTTTCAATTTTATGTGTATTATTTTATTTTATTTTATTTTATTTTATTTTATTTTATTTTATTTTATTTATTTATTTATTTGTTTGTTTGTTTGTTTGTTTTATTTTCTTTCTTTTTTCTTTCTTTCTTTATTTGTTTTATTTATTTCTTTTTTATTTTATTTCTTTATTTCTTTCTTCCTTTATTTCATTTTCTTTCTTTCTTTCTTTCTTTCTTTCTTTCTTTCTTTCTTTCTTTCTTTCTTTCTTTATTTTATTATTTTCTTTTATTTATTTATTTATTTATTTATTTATTTATTTATTTATTTATTTTGCTTGCACTCCTTTACAATTAGGCCTGTTTTCCTCTATGCTTTTTTTGGGAATCTGGGGACTTCCAAACAAAACCATGTTTTAGAGGAATATCTAATTGTGGGTCAAAGAGACACGAGGCTACAGAGGATTAGCTACAGATTACTGCAGTCCGGCTTACTTGCATGGCAGATCATCGTGGTGCTGAATTAAATGCCGGAGTTACACTGGAATCTGTTATCAGTATGGAGACAGTAAATGAGGGTGGGGAGGTAGGGACAATTCCCAGTAGACCTGCAGCTCAGGAGGATCCTCCCTGAATTATAAACTGTGAAAGATTTCTACTGGCACCCCTGGTTACTGCTGCAACACTGCATCTTATTGACGGTGTTACGGTTTAATGGGCGAGTCGAAAAAAATGTCATGGTATCAATCTACTTTTGAAATACACACAAAGAACGATCAATGTGTCACGATCGTGTCATGGAGTAGCGTGAGGAGTTTTGGTGGTTGGTGTTATATAAACGAATTCTTTCTTTTTTAAATGCAGCATCACTGATTCCACTATAGACACAATGTCAATCTGTACACTAGGAGCATACCAGAATGTATCCAACGAGCTGACTTTCCAACCATTGCTTTGAAAAAACAACACAATTCTGACATGGCAAGCACTATATATATATATATATATATATATATATATATATATATATATATATATATATATATATATATATTGCTGCAGTAAATGCTTCCAAATAAATGCTAGTATGTAGCATGCTTGTGTTTCCCATTTATTAAATCTGGAAGCTTCTTCTTCCTCCATTCAAGCGCTAACATGAACGCAGCCAAATCCCCAGCATCTCATCAACACTTGGTGTTCTTGGGTCCACCTGGGAACATCTTCGCACTGCAGGTGTTAATTCAACACTGGGGATTTTGCTGTTTACCTCGAACAGGTTTGTACATCAGCCAAGACTGACAGGGAGGAGACTGTAACAGGGTATTGTAACAGAACATGGCCACTGCTTTGGATGTGTCATTAGCTGCTCTGTATAGGAGAAAGGCCTTGGGGTTGGTCATATTGAATTTAAGTTGGAAAGAAAAAAAAATTTCAACTTAGTCTTTACAGAACCATTCAGTTTTTGAGAGCATTGTCTGCTTTCTCAAGGGAGTATACGAGGTAATCCTGTTCTAATAATCCCTTTTCATCAGCAGGGTGGTTTGGACTATTATTCAAGGCACCAATTGTGGAATAAATGAATTATTATAAATGGATTAATTATAGATCTATTAGGAGATCTTGTTGCACGTGAGCATGTCCCATTACAGTAAATTGGAGAAGACTGTTCAATTTTACTCTATAATTTGTGGTAATGACTGATAATGCTACTGTTTTCTTTTTTTATTATAACCTTTTACTGCTAGAGTCATTAAATGAACTCTAGTTCCAGGAAGACTTATATATTATGTATGTTTGCCTGGTCAAGAGACAGGCAGAGACAAAATGGTCGTCCTTGTGACTTTCTCTCCTGCTTAAGCCTCTGTGTTCTCTGAGGTTATTTAATGATTCTGTTTCTAGCCTGAACGCTGGTATTTTTGGCCTCATTAGAATTTGTCCTCATTACTTGAGCTTAAAGATAACCTGGGATCTGCCTCACAGACTTACCTCAGGAAACCAAGCACCAGAGTTACCAGCCAGTCGGGCAATGCTTGGTTATGGACAGATGTCCATCTCATGTAGAGTAAAGGAATCAATGTTTGCTGACAGATTCTAAAAACAAAGCTGCTGAAAAAATTGCAAAAAATATGCCTTAAACTGACGAGTAAGGAAAAAAATGCAAAAAATAATACTGAACAGAATAGAAGACACTTATCAGCATTAATAAGACCCAATGGTGTTAACCGAATGCTCTGGATTCGTGCTCGTGGTTGTATAATGTCATTATTTAAGATATCCAGTAAAACTGAACAAAGTTAGCTTAGTTTAGTTGTCTAACGTTGATATAATTGATCTCTCAAGGTTTACAATCTAAACATCACCCATAGAATAGCATTCGTTTTTAATTTTATTTACCAGTATTTCCATTAACCCCAGAACTGATGAATCATAAAATCTGATTGTTCAGATTGTTTTAGTCAGTATTTTTTTTTTAAAAAAAAAAGTATACTGGCAGATCATATTGTTTCTTTTTAAAAACTTTTAAAAGTGCTTATATTTAGCAGATTGATCTGCCAACAGAACGTAAACAGAACGTAGTTGTAAATTTGTTACAGTATCTAGAAATGATCTTAGATTAATATGAATTTAAGAAATTCTAGTTCAATTTAATTCTGGTAATTCCGACGAATTTGGTTATGTAACAGAAAAAAATGTTTTTGTCTTTTTGTTGAGTATTTTTTTTTTATGGAAGGAGTCTCCAGTTTCAGTGACTTGTAAAAGCTTCCTGTCACAGGGAAAGTATTGAGGACAGAAGAGTCGAAGGTTTTAGGTTTCTTAGTATAATGACAAACTGGGTTTTTTTTTTTTTTTACGCCTTATGTTACCTTCAACATAAAGTCTTTAATTCCTTATTTTTTTAATCTAATTTGCATAAAGTTTAATCCAGATCCAGGATTATATTAAGAATGTTACCCAAACGCTTTGTTCATTAAATATAATGATCCGAATTAGAGGAATTGCCAAAGCACCAGCTCTGAGTTATGGGGTTGTGTCGAGTGGGATTGAAGCATATCACAACATTGGCTTTCAAAGTGTCCAGTAACACTCATGAGAGCTGTTACAGGCTCATCACACACACACACACACACACACACACACACACACACACACCATCTGCTGCTTCACATTGCTTAACACTACATTCATACAGTGTGAGTGTCATAAAATAAATTCTCTTATTTCTCTCATTTCATTCATATATATATAATTTCTGCATTTTTTTTTATCTTAGACCATCAAAGACAGAAACTGTGCTGCTTGTATCGTGTTACTTTATACAGATCAGAGAGGAACAGGTCGCTTTATCCTCTTTTCCCCCCTTTTGTGTGCCGACTGGACCCATGAACAACCCCTGCAGCAGATGTGCGCTGAGCTGAGTTCACGCACGTGACCGATGTCTGATTGAATCAATCACCTTTGAGGAGCAGAAAGATCTAAAGACGTCTGTGTGTTTGTGTTTGCGTTAATTCAATTAATCATGCGCGGCTCAGATCTTTGTCCTTCTCTTTCAGCTGAGCCGTCTGATTAGAGCGATAACGGAGAGTGCAGAAGGCATTCATCAAGGAAAGAGACAGAGAGAGACAGAGAGAGAGAGAGAGAGAGAGAGAGAGAGAGAGAGAGAGAGATGGGTGTCTGAGAGTCTGTTACACTGCAGTGACACATTAGTGCTTATAAACAGACAAAGACAACAGGAAGATGAGCTTATCTGGAACTCGGGGCTATTTTGGGTCACAGCTACAGAGACGCATTTCTAAGACTGAAGATACTGTTCTAAAGTGATTTGGTGTGTGTGTGTGTGTGCGCGCACGTGTGTGTGTGCGCTAACCTACACAGAGCGTCTGCTTAAACTACTTTACACACAAACACTTTATAACAATGTTTTCTAAGATTTTACCATTGAACAGTTCTAAATGTGGCTTCTAAAAATAATCAGCAACATCATGTTATGCTGTTCTTGGAAAATAATCAACCGTTTTTAATTTTTATTATTTTTTTATTAATTTTTGATATATTTATCTGTTTCTAGTCCCATTTAATGGTGCCCACAAAACAGTTTAGTTCTAGATCTCACTTATGTTAAAGCATCTTTTAAGAAGTGTTCTTTCACCCACCTTTTTTTTAAAAAGTTAAAAAAGCATCATGTTACTGAGAAACCATAAAGTCTATAAAAAGCAGTGGAAGACCGGTGGTTAAGACGTTGCACTAGTGAACAGACGGTTGTGAGTTTAAATCCCAGCTCTACCAATCTGCTGCTGTTAAGGGCCCTTGAGTAAGGCCCTTAACCCTGAACCACGCCGGTGTATAAATGTAAGTTGCTCTGGATAAAAGTATAACCTGCTTCTTGAAGACTTTCCCATGTCAGGAAACACCACAAACATTATAGGTGTTTCATCGTCTCATTTTTTTAAAATAACACCTAATTTTATACAGGTTGATTTCAATTAATAACTAAAAGTAACTGTTTAGGCTCGTCACTTTTTCTTACAGCTTTATTTTCTTGTCGGTGGTCTCCGTACAGAGTGTGTAACTGGAGCTAATAGCGTCGCCTCCGCCATCCTAATGCTACTGATCAATCACTATGAGTGAGAGAGAGAGAGAGAGAGAGAGAGAGAGAGGAATCTGATATCTTGCACAGAGAGAAAGACAGACAGACAGAGAGGGATGAAGAGAAAGAGAGAGACAGACAGACAGAGACCAACAGAGACACAGACAGAGATAGAAAGGGGGATAATGAGGAGGAATTTGATATGTCACAGACAGACAGAAAGAGAGAGGAAGAGAGAGAGACAGACAGAGATACAGTGAGAGAGGACTTATTGTATGTCCCTGGGTGATTTTGTGTGTCTGTGGCTCAGATGTCCTGACATACAGCACTGTGTGCGACACAAGTTCGGCTTCCACTTACCTGTATTCTACGCAAGCACCATGGAATTCAGTACGTCGTACCAAAGCGACATTTTGAATCGTGTTA
Source organism: Tachysurus vachellii (assembly GCF_030014155.1). NCBI lineage: Eukaryota > Metazoa > Chordata > Actinopteri > Siluriformes > Bagridae > Tachysurus > Tachysurus vachellii. The sequence continues at coordinate 3,136,377 of NC_083485.1, read as the reverse complement.
CTAACGTATGATAGTTCAGGACGAGACGATCGGATTTCTTTTACTACCACAGCAACTCAATTCCGATTGGTCAGAAAACGATGCATTTTCATCACAAGTTTATAATAGTGCAAGGATTCGGATTTCTGTGGTAAAAACCTACACAGGGACTTTTATACATTGTATATAATCGAAAACGTAATAATAATCATTTGGATTAACCCAATAAAGAAGGAGTCTCCAGTGTCAGAGGTTAAGAGTCTTTGTGGATTAACAGTCAAGCGATACGCTGCATTCTATATATTATTGCTTTTTATGAGAGAAAGGAAAACCACTTTATTTACCTGTTCTAATGGAAGTTATAAGACCAAACATTTTCCTGTACCTCAACAATTATGTTAATGGGTGGAAAAAATATCATGTGACATCTCCTTCATTGATAAATTCCAACATATAACTGTGGGTCAGAAACTGCATCGAAATTCACTGTTGTGTTTTCTTCTTTACTTATATGTTGTAATTATAGTTAAACACTTTAATAGTGACCTATAGATCTAATAAGGACATTTTTAAGGTTTTAAATGAATCATTGTTTCCACTGTAAGCTTAACTATTTAGCGATCTTTACTGTACTTTGCATCTGTCTGCTGTGTTTAAAGGCTGGAAATTAATCTGTAGTTGTTCAGACAGTGGGTAAAAAAAAAACCCAACTATATCTGGATTAATCCAGTTAGCTAACCTTAGCTAAACTCATCAATGTGGAATTTAAATTGACATTTAACCAACATTATCATTACTGAAACGAATGAAATTACTGAACACCTTACAGATGCTTACAGAAACAGACTCATGTTTTTAATACTTCAGCTGATGACATGGGTCGAAATTCCAGAAAACTTACAGAGGAAACGTAACCTTTTAATTGGATTGTTATTAGCCGTACAGTAGATTATCCACAGTGTCCGACGTACGTGACACGGTATAGAAACAATGGCGTATTAAACCAGGCACATTAACAAGATTGTAAACCTGTGACTTGCAGTACTTGCGCATTGCTATCAGAGTTGTTGGTATTAAAGAAACTTGAAATTTTTGCGAAATCTTCTGACCGATCGGGTCGAATAATACTTTATGTACATAACACCACATAATACATAATAACTTGTATGTTTGTAAGTGATCGCTTAATATGCTTAATGAACCTATGAAATGAACCTAATGAAATTATGCTACAATAATTTAATGGAAATTTCAATCAAAAATAGTTTCAAAGAACCAGAGATTGAATCTGTGGGATTGAATATTGAGGGGATGCGTGTGATTGATGTGTGTATATGTATATATATATATATATATATATATATATATATATATATATATGTATTCATACTGTATATATATTCTGATATGTATGTTTGCATTCACAGGCCTGATCCTTTTGTTCTACTTGGCCTTCTACATTTTTCTGGCTGGATTATTCTGTGTCACCATCTACGTCATGCTCCTGACCCTCGATGATAACAAACCCACCTACCAAGATAGGCTTGCTACACCAGGTACTCTATTAGAATTCAATGGAAATATACTCATACTCATATACTCTCTGGCTAGATGAATATGGTTTCAGTGTGTACTGTAAATAGACTGTGGTATATAATCGAATGCTGCTTTATGCCTCCTAATTGTTACTTCATCCTGACAGAATTGTAAGGCTGTATACAGTTCAAACAGGAGAGTCGACAGTGTTTGAAAACGTTTTTGTTTTTGACTTTACACCCAAACTGTGGGTCAAATTGGTGGGTCAAATTCCCGTGGCCTCGAGCAAATGTGACAGAGGAATGTTAGCAATGCTCTGAAGAACAGGTTGGGAAATGATTTGGAGCCTGGTGGGCAATTTCTTTGAGACTTTGGCTTATGCTCGATCTAAAAATCGAACAGCAAAGATAAAGGTCTGATTAGAGTTTTTAATCCACTTGCTAGTCCAATGAAAGCTCCAATGCTCCAATAACATGTTTTGATCTCTAGGCTAAAAGGTAGTTGCTACTTTATATGTGATGTGACAAATTAGTTAGCTAGTTAAAATGCAAAATTAGCGTGCAGTACATGAATTTGTGTAGCCATAATAATCCGTTTCATCTACTGATAAAGTCTTCTAAAATCTTTTGGGTGATAGTGTAATTATGATGACATGCAAAATAATCTCTCTCTCTCTCTCTCTCTCTCTCTCTCTCTCTCTCTCTCTGTTGGTAGGCATGATGATCAGACCTACAGGTGAAGATCTGGAGATCATCTACACCAAGGAGAATACAGAGAGCTGGGACACCTATGTACAGGCACTGAACAGCTTCCTCTCACGTAAGTCTGATATGATTTGTTCACTCGTTCACCAGGTAACAAGTAGACAGTGAGCATAGTTTTTATTGTTGGTGAATGATTTCAACAAATCAAAATGGCCGCCATTTAGGTTTTATTGTGACTTCAAGATGGCACCAACATCTCTCTCTCTCTCACTCTCTTGATCTCACTCTCTCTCTCTCACTCTCTTGATCTCACTCTCTCACTCTCTCTCACTCTCTTGATCTCACTCTCTCACTCTCTTGATCTCACTCTCTCTCTCACTCTCTTGATCTCACTCTCTCACTCTCTCTCACTCTCTTGATCTCACTCTCTCACTCTCTTGATCTCACTCTCTCACTCTCTCTCTCTCACTCTCTTGATCTCACTCTCTCACTCTCTTGATCTCACTCTCTCTCTCTCTGTCTCTCACTCTCTTGATCTCTCTTTCTATCTCTTTCTTGCTTCCTTCCTTTCTTTCTTTTCTCCTTTATATCTTTCTCTGCTGTCCTTTTTAAATGTCAAGGACAACATTTCAGTGTCTATAAAGTTTCTTTTCCCCAAAAAATAATTTTCATGATATGGTTTGTTGTTTGGTCAAATTTAATTGATTGACCAATTTTTTTTTTCCAGCTGATACTTGTGAAAATCCCATGATACTTTTTTTAGTTTTACCGTGGTTTGGACTGTATGAAACAACAAAATAACAAGCTAAGCAAAAATGTAAAGTGTATCCTGCCATCTAGGCTGATTGGCTAGCTTGCTTAGCTGATGTTTTTTGGTGGATAAATTGTTGGTTATTGCGTTATTGCGTATTTTAACGGTATTGGCTGTCGTGATATCATAAGAAAATTCGCTAAAACCCACATCATGAAATTCGATTTAAAACTCATATCCTAGCAGTCAGCTAGTTAGCTTGCAGCTAGTTAGCTGATTTGTGTACTTTAACTACTACTATGTACATTATTCATAAAATAATTTTTTTCTAACAATAATAACTTTAACTTTCTAACCAAAATTTATTAATAGGTTAATGTTCCCCATATAGCTACACTAACCGCTCTGATCCTGTGCCTCTGCAGCATACAACAACTCAGTGCAGGAGCAAAATAACATGGTCTGTATCCCAGACGAGTTCTTCATCCAAGAGGACAGTGACAGCGTGAAGAACAACCCTAAGCGCTCGTGCCAGTTCAAGCGCAGCTGGCTGGAGGAATGCTCAGGCCTCACTGACCTCACCTATGGCTATGGCAATGCCAATCCCTGCGTTATCATCAAACTCAACCGGGTAAGAAAGCAAAACTATGAGTGAGGAGGGGGAGGGGGAGGAGGAGGAGGAGGAGGAATGAAGTGCTATTACAAAATCTTCATGTACTTAATCCTGCTAGGGAAATTTTGTTAGCGGTGACTAAATTGACTTATTTGAGCACTACATGGTCTACTTTTGAAACTCTAATGTGAAATTCAATTAGGAAATCTTTGCATTGTAGACTATATAGCCAATAGTTTGTGGACAACTTGACATATTTGGTTCTTCTATAAACTTATGAAACAAAGTTGGAAGCACACAATTGTACAGAATGTTAGCCAGAACTAAGAGGATCACACCTGTTCCAGCGCAGCAACACGTAAGAGCACAGAGCGAACGCCGTGAAGATGTTCTGTACCAGATTTGGAGTGGAGGAGCTTGATTGACCTCAACCCCAACGAACACCTTTGGGATGAACAGGAACGCTGACAGTGCCTGACCTCACTAATGCTCTTGTGGCTGAATGAACATAAATCCTCACAGCCACCTGCCAGAATCTAGTGGAAAGCTTTCCTAGAAGAGTGGAGGTTGTTAAAACAGCAGAGGGGGGACTTTTTTGATGAAATACAAAAAAAACCCAATGGTTGTCCATTGCTTTGTGATTAAATGTGTGTTTTTTTGTTTTGTTTTGTTTTTTTGTGGGGGGTGGGGGGGAATCTAGACTCTTAGATAGCTCAAATGTATTCACTACATGGTCTAGTAATGATACATGTGGAAAGCGACCAGTTTACCATCCATTATTTAGCACAACTGGTTTAGTCTTCTAATGTGACTCACCTTCACTTTTGGTCTCTTTGTTTCTCTCTCTCTCTCTCTCTCTCTCTCTCTCTCTCTCTCTCTCTCTCTCTCTCTCTCTCTCTCTCTTTTTCAGGTGATCGGCATGCTGCCAGGGAAGGATGGTCCTCCACCAAGTGTTAGTTGTGGTCCCAAGGTAATCCATCTCTCTCTTTTGTCCACTTTTTTTTCCTGTAGGTGTCTTTTTGTTTCTTTCAGCAATCAGTATCTGTTTCCTATTAAACTTTCATTAACTCTGTTCACATAGCAGACTAACTGTTAGATTAGCTAATGCTAAAATTGTTTCATTTAGCTTAGAATCGATTGTTGTCCTATTCAGTCTCAATTAATGTATATTTTCCTACATGGAAGAGACTAAAGTGGACGTGATGGATGGTTTCGGGACAGTAGACTGTCCCGTAGTACGAGGTTAGGACTTCTTGTTATTGGGTTTATAGTTTCACTACTGAAATACACACCGTAGACATTAAGTCCAAAGGTATTATGTTATGTTTTGGGTTTAAAACGCTTTCCTCAGTTGTAAAGTACGCAAGAAATGTATTACTGCGGAATCCATTTACAGTTGATTTCCCGTTAAATTACAAAATTACAGTCGTTGCAACTTGACAACAGGGAGCTTCTACCTGGAGGTAGTGACAACGTGGCATTTTCATCCTGAAAAGTCACAGTTACATAAACCATATTTTCCAATAGAAATAAAACACTTGCATCTTCAAAACCGTACTTTTACTTCTTGAAAAGTCGATCAATTTCTGAAAAATTTACATCCCAAAATATTTTTATGAGTTGTGTTCATGTTGTTTCCTTTTTTGCGTTGTAACTTTGTGTTAAACTGATTTTTTTTTTGTCACCCCATTCTTTTTTATCCACTCTTTTTTCTTAATCTGTCAACTTTACTAACTGACTGTTCCACTTTTTTCTTTACTTCTTCCATTGTTCATTCGTTTTCTTTTTGTTTTCCTCTTGAAGAAATACAAAATCAACCTAGATGAGTGGGTAAGCATGAGAGAAATAACAAGAGAAGTAGAAGAAAAAAGAAGTAGAATTAGACATACTGTGGCTAAATTAGAATTATTTTTGTAGAAATAGATATAGAATTAGCACATTTCAGAATTGGGAAGGTGTTCGTAGTTAAATAGAGCTCTATATCTCGGATGCAGTCATTTCATATCAATGACTGAGACAGGCAAAGGGAAGAATTAGTGAATAAATAGTTTTATTCTTTCTAATTGTGCAAGCGGTATTGTTATTTCTCTTGTTCTTTTTTCTGTCCTGGAATTTGATCCACTGTCCTTTCCTAGCAATTCTCTATTTTTCTCGTTCTGTCTGCCATGTAACCTGTTGCTCTAGGGTGACGACGGAGACAAGATGGGGAACATGACATACTTTCCTCCCAATGGCACCTTTAACCACATGTACTTCCCATACTACGGCAAGAAGGCACAGGTACGTACCAGAAACTCTACTAATAAAATCCAAATTTTCATAGTCACATCATAAACAGTACGACATGCAGTGAAATAATTTTTTTGACGTCTGTCCGTGCTAGAAAAATAGAGTCAAAATAAAGTAAATAATGCAATTTAAAAAATAAAATAAAAATAAAATAAACTGGAATTAGCTGTACAGAACAGAGGAAAATAAGTAAACAACACAATGACTGACGAATGTGAATCTGGGGATATAGTAAATCAAGAATCAGAAAAGACTTTTGCACCTTTTAAACTGCAGCAGTTTTTATTTAGAAAACATGTTTGTAATCTGTATCTGTGTGTCGTTATGTTGAAACAAGTCACCTGAAGTTAATATTAGACAGAATATATGATGGAAATTATTGTTATAGTATATAAGTGCTGATACTGGAGACTCCTTCCACAACCCTGATTGGTCATTAAGAATTTGCGGGAGGGGTGGGAGGGATGGTTTACGCTGGCTTTCCTGTCAATCACAACAACACTGGCCAATCATGGGCATCTGTGAGATCATGTATGCGGCAGAGGTCCACCAGATCTTTTCTCTGAGTGTGTTGTTCACTGGCTGGCTTTCCATGTCTCAGAGGATGTGCGTAATAGCCATCGTGCCAAAAGGGTGGCGCTGTGTGGTAGGCGGGACCAAATTGTTTGCCAAAATGATAGACAGCCTTTTACTGTCCCTCTCGACCGCAGGTGAACTACTCGCAGCCACTGGTGGCCGTCAAGTTCACAAACCTGGCGAGGAACGTTGACGTGAACGTGGAGTGCAGAATCATTGCCAGCAACATCCAGTCCAACAACGACCGTGACAAGTTTGCCGGCCGCATCTCATTCAAGCTGAGGATCAACTCGAAGGATTAGTTTGAAGGAAGTCTACACCGTTCCTTAGAAGCTCTTGTGTATACACATAGACATCTGCTTTATACACACACATACACCATACACCATGTTAGGAGACAAACACACCATTCTCAAGCAATCAAACATGTCACCAAAAATAAGACGAATTTGTGTATGTGTGTATGTGTGTGTGTGTGTGTGTGTGTGTGTATACACTAAGTGTTTCCTAGTATTACCAATTTAATCTGAACATGAGAAATCTATTTATACTGCATGACTATAATGTAAAAGAAACATTTATGATGGGAAGCAGTGAGGATTTGATGGATAGGTGGCGAGGTTGTGATCGATCAGGTCACGTGACTCAAAAATAAGGCAAAACACCGATATCAAAAGCGTACGAAATATACGACTTGAGAGCTAGGGGGTGTTTATAAAGGATTATCTTTCTAGCGCCGTTTTTCTGCATGTGAGTGTGTGTGTGTGTGAATGAGTGTGTGTTTGTGTGCGTATGTGTGTCTGTGAATTCTCTCCTATGCTTACTCACTAATAATATGAATATTTTCTAAACTACAACTTAGTACCAGATTATACAATATATCCCAACACCCTGAAAATCTTCAAATATCATTAAACACGATGCTTAGTAATTTAATTAACTGGCCATTTTTATATCTGTAAAAATGCCTGACAACTTTTCAGCCACACAGCTGTACCCTAGCAACGTTCTGGCTTCAACCGGATTGGCCAACAGGTGTGAATCACCACCCAATGAAGCATCACATTCGTGTATGGGCTGCTCTTGATGTTTGTATTTACGTGTTATAAATAGATCCAGACGACAACATTAGAGTAAAAAACGATAACATATCCGGCACTGTTGTGTCTAAAATGGTGAAAAGCTCTAAAAACAATTCTGCAATTCACCTTCATTTTATCATCACTGCTGACGTCACGCACACGTTCTCCATCCAGCGCGCCTCATTTACACGAGGTGAAGCTTTTTATGCTTATTTATATACATATATATCTAAATGTATAAATAAGTAATATATTATAGTTTTGCATGTATAATAATGTATTTCATGTCGATTTAAAGAAAGAAAGAAGGAAAGAAAGAAAGATTCTGACATTTGTATTGATTTGCACTTGGTCTAGTTTGATTGATGTGAGTGTGTTTCAGTGTGTGGGAGTGTGTGCATGTGCATATATCGTTATATATGCCACTAAACGTGTGTGTGTGTGTGTGTGTGTGTGTGCGCGTGTCTTTACCTTATCCTCATATTTTGTTCTATGTATTATATATTTTTGGGAGCATTCACTCTCCGTTAATAGTCAAGTGATAGAGATCGTAGAAAAGTAGAAAAGTGGAGTGTCTTAGATTTTTTTTTTATTATTATTAAGAAATCTTTCCACATATAAAAGAAACAAAAAATAAAACGCTACACTCATCTTTTTTTACAATTTTTTTTTTTTTTACTGTGTATGCTCTCCTGAGCCGAGACAAATCCGTTTGTTTTGTCTCTCTTCCATTTTTGCTCTTTAATTAAGGGGCGCACACACACACAGACACACTCACACACAAACACACACATGTGCTGTGTCCTCCAGCAGATCAGATATGTGTGCTCTCCATCTACCTGCCTAATCTCTTAATCTGATTGGTTAATCCAGGACAGGGAGGTCATGTTATCCCCATCCCCCATATTTTTTCTTATTTTGAATCTTTCTTAATTTCACTCCTTTTTTTTTCTTGATCTCTTCTTTTAAATTTCATTCTTTTTTGTGAACTCCTTGATCTATTTTTCGGTGTGTTTGCATTTTCCCTCCACCTCGAGTACTTCTTGTCTTTCTGACCATTCCTTACTGCTGTAATTGTGTGTATATGTGTGTGTGCTGGAGGCACCTCCTGTGCTCTCTCTCTCTCTCTCTCTCTCTCTCTCTCTCTCTCTCTCTCTCACTCTCTCTCTCTATGTATCTCTCTCTCTCACTCTCCCTCTGGTGCATATTTATTACCACAGTGGATAGCTGATCTTTCAGACCACAAGGGTCCAAGTCATAAATATTCATGAGCTACAGGTTTCGTGTCGCATATCATTAACCGCGTCTGTCACAGCCTTCCATGTAGGTGTATTATAACAAAAAATAAATAAAACTGACAGCTGAATAACCAATTCAGACATTTTAAACAGGACACACATAACAACAACAATGTTTAAAATACCAAATCATCTAAAAACACATCAAATCAGATTTCATGATCTGCGTAATTTTTGCTTTGCCCCTCCCCCACCCCAGGTCACTGAAGAAGCCGGATCGTCAGTGTTACTTGCCGCCATTTCACAGCTAACGGGAAATAACTATTTGACAAAGGTGATGCGTTAAAAAAGCAATATTACGCGGCGTATTATCTTTCGGATTGCCTTTTTGAGTTGGTCAGAGTGTAGCAATATGAAATGTAGTATATTATTGGCATTATAGATAAATAGATAGATAGATATTTAGAAATATATAGATATATATTATTCTATGTACATCTGAAAAAAGTCAGATATATAATACATGGTTTGATTGTGTGGAATTTTTTTTTTCTTTTAAAGTTAAAAAGAAAACAGTGTGTATTTTTACTCTTGTTGCTTTCTCATTTGAAAAGAAGAATGTAATGCTATGGAATGTAAAATAAAAAAATGTTTTACGCTTGAAATTATTAACCAAATAAAATGCGAACTCAAGAGCTACATGAAAATTTGAACGCTCCTCTGTGCGCTGTATTTCGTTGTGGGAAATGTACACAAAATTCACACACACACACACACACACACACACACAAACACACAGACATATTTTGAAGAGAATATTAGATTATTATATTTATAAATCATAATCATAATCCAACCTGACTTTCACATGTCATTACTATAATCTCTGTCTCTCTCATTTAATTTTGTCTCTGTACAAATGACAGTAACACACACACACACACACACAGAGCGAGAGAAAGGTAGATTAGGGCGCATTAAGGGTATTTGGGAGTCTAAAATAAACCTATCACGAGCAGGTGACAATCATTCACACACACACACACACACACACGGTGCTGTCACTATGTTGTTTCAAACCCACATCACAGACTATGGTCTGTGTTGTACAAAAATGCATGAGATCTGATTCTGACTTAGTCAGTTTAAGTAGATCTGTTCAAGCAGAAATCATTGAACATTAAGCATCCAAAATATTTCCTTGTCCTGTTGGTTAAACTGACTGTCCTGAATGATATGATTAGTTTTCAATCACTTCTTGAACTAGAACAGCTTACTAACTTCTAACTTCTTATCTCAACATGCGTGATGCTCTTTGGAGAAGCTAACTGAACCATCTAGTGGATGCTTCTACAAACCATGGGTGCAGTTTTTCATCAGCCGGTTCTACCACTGTACACAACGCAGCAGAAAGCAGACCTGTGTGCACTATAGGATGTAATTTTGGGGTGTTTTTGGCAACAAATTAAAGGTACAATGGTATATTTGTTTTTATTCCTTATTTGTAAAAAATAACTGGGAAAATTTAGAGAAAATCATTATCAAAAAATGGTTTAAGCCAAGGCTTGTGCACAAGTGTGTTGCATAGCTTAAAAAACCCAATTTTAGAAGTTCATTACATAAAGATTATTTATGCTTACGTGGCTTCTTTTCCACCATTTTATAGCCAAACCCAAATGCCCATTCTCTCCACCCAGTCCATCACAGTCTGTTAAATTAATCATGGCTGAAAGCAGTAATCAAATTAAAAAATCTGAGCACAAATTAAAAATGCTTTTTAATAGCTTAATGGTAAGAAATGCAGTGAAACCAGAATAACACGTTCCAAAATGGAGCACTTTATTACCAGTGAACTTCATTACCAGAATAGATAATTGGAGATGTTGCTTCTGGACAGGTATGTAAACACACAACTGCTACATAGTTCTGAATGGCTAGAATGGCCAGTTTTACAATATAAAATATAACCAGCTTCTGGGGGAGTTATTGAGGGGCATAGGTGGAACAGGGTTTATTCTCAAAGAGTAAAAAAAATCATGCAAATATTCTTGAACCCAAGTTCAAAAATGTACCTTGAGGTCAGAAAAACACAATATGTCCAAAAGTATCTGGACACCTGACCATCACACCCATATGTGCTTGTTGAACATCTCATTCAAGATTAGTCCCCTTTGACTGTTATAATATCCTCCGGTCTTTGGGGAAGACTTTCCACTAGATTTAGCTGAAGGGATTTGTATTTTTTCATCTACAAGAGCATTAGGCACTGATGTCAGGTGTGGAGGCCTTGGGTGCCGTCTGTGTTCCAGTTCATCTCATGGGTCTTCAATTGGATTGAGGTCAGAATGCTGAAGTCTACTCCAAACTTTCTAAACCATGTCTACTGTCAATCTGGAACATGTTTGGGCCTTTTAGTTCCTGTTACTGTAGATTCTTGGGATGTGATGTCAGGTTATCACAAACCTTTGTCCTTATAGTGTATTTCAAGGTCACAAATATGTTTGTTTGGTGTTTGTTTGGTCCCACAAAATCCCATCGCAATGCATACCTGTACAATAAATGTTCAGGGCAAGAAAACTGGAACTGAGTTTGTTGGTCACAGGTAGGTCCAGCAGTTGAAGTTGTGTACTTTATTGGTACCTGTTTGAGACTCTCTCCAAGTTGGTAACAGTACTGTTAATTGATTATTGTGTTTATTTATGTCTTTCTGTCTGCACCGTCTATAAAAAGGGCAGAGTCCAAACTCTCTTAAAGTATCAGTATGTTGTAAACCCTGATATGATAAAATAGTGACCTAATGAAAGGTCATACATGCTAAATATCACGACTTTCCAAAAATTGTCTGCCAAATATTTACTTAACAATTACTTAATGTGGGCCATTTTTGATTTGTGACAGTGCACATGACAGCATTTTCCATTTGAACGTTTTCATGCGTACATTTGGAAATGTTAGCTGCACTGTGTCAAACTAGAACTAGCATGATGGGCATGATAATGGGATTGCTAGCAAACTGTACATCTATACGTTATCACTAGCATCACAACATGCTAACTGTAACATAAAAACAAACAGGATGCTAGCAACACTATAAGGATACTGTGCTTATGGCTCCTTATGGCATTGCTAGCATGCTCTGTGTCCTTATGGTGTTGCTACCATTCTTTTTGTCCTCATGGTATTGCTAACCTGCCTTGTGTCCTTACGGTAATGATAGCTTGCTGTGGATCCTTATGGTACTGCTAGCATGCTGTGTCCTTATAGCATGTTGCTAGCATGTTGTGACATTATATCATTATGGCATCACTAAATGCTGTGATAATGTATGTTATTATATTACCAATATATGTCCACATACTATGTATTTATGGTAGTTCTAGCATATCATGTTCCACCAGTGCCACTTGAGTTCTGTCATACACTATCTGAATGGCTTTGACCACTCTGTTTAACAAAGCTGTTGCCTCCGACTGTGTTCTCACGCACATCAGTTTGTAGAAGAATTGTCTTTCAGGCATGGCCATGAAAGCCAGCTCCGCCGCCTTTTTCACCCACCATGAGTGGTGCTGAGCCAGTGTGATTCGATAAGCCTCTCGACAGAGTTCAGATGGACTACGCATCATTGTTTCCCTCTTTTCATCAGCCAGGCTGTGCAAAAAGAGCTGCAACCAGAGAAGCGCTCGATGAAGGCGTAGTAGAGTCCTGCAACCTGATTCCGTCAACTGATCAAAGTTTACAAAACCCCGCTCCAGCTCTGATACCATCATGGAGCGCACTGAAACATATGCACCATGTGAGGCTGAGTCTTTCCCTTCTTGCTGATTATTTTCCTCTTCCTCTTTTTTGGCAAGCTCGTGGATAATGGATGTCTTGGACTCAATTTCCTGGGAGATTATACCAACCATTGGTCCCAAGGTCTCCATGAACCTAAAAGCAAAGAATAAAATTTCAGAGAAAAACAATGGAATATGAATCAGTATCCCAGTGTTATACTGTTTGTCCCAAACAATGTTTTTTCAGCATTTCTGGTACAAACCTACAACTGAGAATTTCTCTTGAGGAAGTCAAGACCTCTTAATTTGCCAAAGAATAACTGAGGAACCTGAAATACCCTATTTCTCAAAAGTTTCAAGTACAACTTGTTTATGAGGCTAATAGATCTGGAAGAATTCTATAACAGATATTTTCTCATAAAAGGTTTCAAGTAGAAGTCTTTTAGGATGCCAAGAAGTCTTGACTAGTAAAAGAGCCCCTCAAGGAGCTTGAGGAACCCTACAAAGGTTCATTTTTCTAATGTGTCAAGTCGAACCCCTTTAGGAAGCTAAGAACTTAACTAGCCAGAGATTCTCTAAGGAATCTAAAGAACCCTATGAGACAATTTCTAGATTTTTTTTTTACAAGCAGGTACTTGCTAGTATTATGTACTTTCTTACTTGATGAGCTCATCCCAGCTGGCTAGGTATGGCTTTAGCAAAACATCATTGGTTGACACAGGTGCAGCCTGCAGATGCATCAGCAAGTAAGAAATCTGGAATTTCTGTCCTGGACAAACGTCCAGTGGAGGCGGGGTGTCTTCTGACGAGATGTTACTCCTGTTCTTAATGATAGACTAAGAAAGCGAATGTAAAAGGTCAAAAAGCAAGTAATAAAGTGGAGAAGGTAACAGATTCTGAGTCTCTCTTATAGTGAAGAAGCTCATTATAGAGGACAATAGGCATTTTAATCACAAAATTGGACATACCTGATCTTTTGTCATGAAATTCTTTCTGCAGTAGTCCAAGTGACGATCCAAACCACCATCTTAAAAAATAAATAAATATATAAATAAAAAATAGGAGTAGGAGTATATTGCAAGATATTGCGTATTGACAGGTTCTGGAAAAGATTCATTTCTGGTCCATCATAAACAGAAGCTTAGGTAAACTTTCCTTGTGATAAAATAATGTCATATACAGGTATAATACAGGCAGAATAAGGTTAAACATTGCCAAGGGCAAAGAATGAGCTTTCCTAGACCAGTCCCAAGCTTCTTTTTGGTCCACCATACAAATAACAAATAAAGAGGAGATATTAATAAAATGTGCTGGAACAAGTGCTATTTTAAAAGCAGCCAAGGATAGATGAGGATAGATGCTATATTGTTAAATTTCGGCATCTTCTCAGTCATATATCAATATAATGAAAGTTTTCAAAATTCCTAAAGAGTAACACAAGGAATGTGGAGCACGAAAGTACAAACAATCCAAAATGAAAAATAAACCCTTTCTAATCCATGATGTAAATATTACCATATACAGTATAGGATCATTGATGATGAAACATATCAGCCATTACGGACAATCATGCCAGTAAACACACACCCACACTGATTAAATGCAGGATTCTGGACTTTGTTTTGCTATAATAAACAGTCAGTGCAGGGCGCTAGTTGTTTCTGCACTACATGCCCTTATACTGAACTACACTATACTACACTACACTACACTACCGTACACTACACTACAAGAAAAACAGTAGAGTCTTTATCAGAAAATTTAGAACATCTCATCTAAGGTCCATGTACTCATGACCGTTAATGCTGTGTGTATTTTAGAGCCCTCTGTTGGTTGTGAGGTGAATTGTTACTGCAGTGAAAGCGATTCTGATTTAGTGTTAGTCAGAGCTTATTTCTGGGCCAGAAAAATGTAAACAGAATCCTGAAATTATTCAACTAGTGATGTCTATTTTTTTGGTAATTTTGTAAAAAACTATTTGATTGTAAGGTATCTTTAAAATGATGTCATTATTAAACATTTAAAGATCAATCATTCCATACTGCACCTTTACCAAAACAGAAGAGACGAAGAAAAAGTGACTGAAAATTATGAAAGCCCAAAATAATAGTGTGTAAGTTTGTTCATGCCAAGACAATTTCCATACACATCATGCAGACCTAAGTAGGAAAAAAAGGTTTAGTGTTGTTTTTTGCTTGTTTTTAGCAAAAGGGAAGCTTCCCGGGTTTAAATTTTTTTCCTCTCAGCCTTTCCATGTGTGTGGTATCAGTTTGTCCAGCAGTGTTCTTATTAAACTACCAATGAGACCTTGATAAAAATGTTAAAGACTAACAAGTTGTTAATAGATATTACATTTAAATTTCACATTTAATAAAACAACCAGCAGTCACTGATTAGGACTTAAATCTTGACATATGGATTAATCATGGCATCGTTTTAACGTTTAACACCATGCGAAAGGTACTTACAGAGCCATGCAGAGAAAAGAGAGATTATGATGATGATGACAGCCAAAATGGACCTTCCTCTAACTCCCATATTGCACTGCCGTTTCCCTTCTCCTCTACAATCTTTTGTTCCATACATACATGTTCGCAGGCTGGTCCATTTCTGAGCTCTAGATCTTTGACTTTCCAAAACCATATACTGTACTTAGCTTCTCTTTACTTCTGTCTGGTCTTCCTGTACGGTGAAGTTAAAAATTAGTAAAAGTAATAAAGTAATAAATAATTTTTTTTTTAATTATTTGGAGTTATAGACGTCTGGTTTTGCTCTTTCAACATCTCTTTACAGTTTGTGGAATCCAACTGATTTATGGACACTTGTCATGTCAGGTTGTTCAGTCTGTGGGTCCATAGATTAGTTATGTGTAACCAATTGCTGCTTATAAGTCAATGTCCTACAGCAACCCGGTTTAGTGCACATGATTCCAAACACTATTAGCCTGAATCACTTTGGGAGTTCTCACTGATAAGAATTTTATCACGTCATATTTTCCTGACATGTCATGAATAGCAGAATAATTACTGTCCTTGCGATATTCTCCTGGGTCAACCTGCCCCTTGAATTCAAACAAAACCGGGAAAATAAAGACAGAACAAATATAACACAATAAAGCATGTTTTTGAAGCGTAGCTATTCTAGTACAGTAGTTGTAGTTTTTTTGGTGAGTTAAATTCAGTAGAAAGTGAAGCTGTGTTTTTTTTTCTTCTGAGAACTCCATTGTATTTTACAGTACACAGACTAGTACTGCAAGGAAGCCACCTTTGGACCTTTATTTTCGACTGCTCAGCCTGATGTTTGGATTGCATCAAGTAAATGAAAAATCAATAAAAGTATGCAATAACAACGTTTAGAGTCTTGTACTAAACTT
This sequence comes from Tachysurus vachellii, assembly GCF_030014155.1. Classification (NCBI taxonomy): domain Eukaryota; kingdom Metazoa; phylum Chordata; class Actinopteri; order Siluriformes; family Bagridae; genus Tachysurus; species Tachysurus vachellii. Next base: position 3,120,463 of record NC_083485.1, on the reverse strand, counting down.
TAACACAGACTTTTATACCACAATGCTATTCAAATGTTGATTATGATTGGTCTAAGAAAAAGAGAGGATGCTGGGAGGTGGGAGGAAACCTGAGAAGCAAAAACATCCCATAATCGTCACGTTTCTGTTATTACAGTACGCTCCTATCGGTGCGCTCAGCAAGCCGACATACACAGCTGTTGTTCATCTAACATTTCCTTGGCTACTCCAAGTGTCATTAGATCTAACTGGAGCACTACATGAATTCCTAACATCTCCATCTATACTGCTCTATAAATACTAGTGGAAACTGAGACACATTGCGGAAGAGTAACCGGAAAACACCACGTCCGGCTTGACTACTGTATTTACCATTTGTGTATGTTTATTTGACAAAAAAAATAAATAAAAAAAATGTTGAGTTCAACAAAACTTGTGCAATATTGTTCATATTGACTGGCATAAAGTAGCTCTGCAATCTGGGCAAATGTCGTTTCAACCCATATTCTACTCTGTCCATTGCTCTAATTATGGAATTAATCATATTGGTATCTCCCTGTGTATCATTGATCAATTATGGCAGAATGATGAGACTTTTGTCTAGTTCAGAATGTCATAACAGTATCAGATCTAGAAATTATTATTATTGTATTTAATGCTTTTTGCTTGTATTTGCTTGACAAAGCTTTAATTATACAGACAGGCAGACTAACAGATACACACATATAAATATAAACCGCCTGTGCCATTGACCCTGGCACTCATAGTGTTGGTTATTTATATCGTACTGGGGTAAAATGGACAAGAGAATTGCAGCCTGCTCTCCAATCCATCAGGTAAATTTGTTCTGATTCTTTATAATGGATCGCACAGAAACAGAAACCTTTGGAAAATTTGTCATACTTTAACACTGTGGCATTATTATGAATGTATTTGAACGTAAATACTGTATAATGTAAATATTCTTCTGTCCTAAATATATTAGTAGTAGTAATGCTACATTTAATTAACATTTTTTAACAACTGTTGCTAACACGTATACATGTAAAAACCTGAAAGTCGGAAATAACGATCCAAGATTTCATCTAATGATGGCCCCAATGATGGGGGCCAACTGGGGGGGGGCTGACTTTAAGAGCAGTGCCAAGTGTGTGAGTGTAACAAGAGCTGAGCTCAACAACAGCTGAAGCTCGGGTGGGGCAAGGAGCCACTCAGACAGAAGTTCTCTTGGTGTTTCTTTCTTACAAAGTATCACTCTGGCGTGTCGAAGGTGGCGATCAACTAATTCTGGTGATGGCGGCCAGGTCTATTTGGACTTGTTCGGTTGTGGTTGCGCTTCTGTATACGGTATTGCAAGGTAGGTGTGGATTTTTGGATGTAGATCGTCTGTGTAATGTCCTGTTTTCCTCTATCTCTTTCTCTTTCTCTCTCTCTCTCTCTCTCTCTCTCTCTCTCTCTCTCTCTCTCTCTCTAGTCTCCCTTGCTACTACTTTCTCTTCTGTCTTTATTGCCTCTAGTCCACTTGGTTGAAACTTGCTTGCACACATTGTAAAACTCTGATGTGTTGGAGAGACAGTCTTAAAACAGGATCTCTATTTTAGATCATCACTATTTTAGACCATTTTGGCTCTCCAGCTGTCAGAACAGTATATCCTTTGCTAGTGGTTTAGTTTTCGATGTTCGCAATGTATTTAATAAATGTCTTGCAGCATGCTGTTATAGGAATGTAATAAATGATGAGGTGATAAATACACTTGTGACACTATCATGTCAAAGAGAATTATTTTCCAATAACAGGACATTCTGTAATATTTAATTGGACTTCACCGGTTTCGATTTCTTAAATATTTACTATTTACTATATTTTCAATTATTTAAATGTCACATTAGAAAAAAAAAAAAAACACAAAATAAACTCTTCCTTAGTAAAAACATCAAGTTCGGCAAGTTCAGTGTTTATATAAACCTGTGATTTGCAGCTGCACTATGAATCAAGATCTTGTGACCAACCAGAATCCAGAATTCAACCAAGCTGCTGTTTAATAAACAGGAGAATCTTAACTCTCTCGTTCTTTCTCTCTTTCTCTCTTTCTCTCTCTCTCTCCAGTCAGTGCAAATGAAGAGTCTGAGGTCATAGCGCATATTTTTAAGAATTACAATAAGAACATCCGTCCAGCGAGGCACCCGGATGACAAGGTGGATGTTCAGGTCAAACTCACCCTCACCAACCTGATCTCCTTGGTAACAACCAAAAAATCAATTACCTATTCTTCATATTAAATACCAAACTCATAACTGTAAACAAAGAGTTCTATATGAACAAGATGGTACCGTGATATCTGTAAAAATAAACCATACACTTTGCAGTAAAGGTATAGTCAGTGGTTTTAGTCAGCGTTCATTCAAATTCTTACATGCTCAAATGATGCTAGTGACAAAGGAAAGCTTTCAGAAAATATTTGGACAATTGACTGACAGGCACTATTGTCCTGATTGGATAGAAATTGATGCACATTCGTTGCATTTATTGGCAGTTTCTAGAATATGAGAAAAACTGAAACATAAATCTCAACACATTCTTACAGATTGCTGATGCCACCTTTAAGCTGCAAACAATTCAAGCTGCTGTAAATGTTGGTTTTAATTTAATGTACAGTATACGTCATTCAAATCTGTTTTGCTCCACATATCCGATTGTTGACAGAATGAGAAAGAGGAGACGCTGACCACCAATGTATGGATTGAGATCGTGAGTAATCAGGCAGATTTACTATATCGATCTCTGGCTTCTGCTGTAACTTCTGAACATTCTGAGCATGTCTTAAAATGTTCCTACAATTATATCAATATAATTTGAATTAAACACTCAAGTAGTCTCCCACGTAGCCTCCTCTGAGGCACTGTTAATCTGCACTATTAATGTACATGCCTGGGCTTTTTGAATTTTTCAAACTCTTTCCACTATATGATTTCATATTGTTTTTATACTCTTCTGGCTTCAGCAATGGGAAGACTATCGTCTGTCGTGGAACGCCTCAGAGTACTACAACATCGGTGTTGTCCGTGTACCCTGCACCTCTGTGTGGCTGCCCGATATAGTGCTGGAGAACAAGTAAGCCCATCCTATGAGTTTTTATTTATTTATTTAACATAGCAGTAGTCTGACACCTAAATCTTTTTCCCTCTCTCGTGCTCTCCTTTTTTCTAGCATCGATGGAAAATTTGGTGTGGCATATTATGCGAATGTACTAATCTACAGTAGTGGCGGTATTTACTGGTTACCCCCAGCCATCTACCGCAGCACCTGCAGTATAGAGATCACCTACTTCCCATTCGACTGGCAAAACTGTACGCTGGTCTTCAGGTAGACACAAAAAAAATCAACATTTATTCAGTGTTCCAGCCCTATCTGAATCAACACATTAGAAAATTCAAAGCAACTGTCAAATTAACAGACAACAGAAAGATAAATGTATTAATGTCTTGGTTGAATTTGATAGGTCTCAGACATACAGTGCTAACGAGATCAACATTATCTTGGCCATCGATTATGAGACCAACAAGCCCATCGAATGGGTGGATATCGACCCCGAGGCCTTCACTGGTAACATGAACAAACTCACTTGAAAAGCTACTGCTCATTTTAGCTACACCAGCTAACCCTCAGCCAATCATGTGTCTGTTCAGAAAACGGTGAATGGGCTATCAAGCATCGGCCGGCACGCAAACTTATCAACACACGCTATTCCCCAGAAGACTTGGAGTACCAGGAGGTCTACTTCAACCTCATTATACAGAGGAAACCCCTCTTCTACATCATCAACATGATTCTGCCCTGCTCACTCATCTCCTCACTTGTCGTGCTGGCCTATTTCATGCCTGCTAAGGGTGAGAGAGAGAGAGAGAGAGAGAGAGAGAGAGAGAGAGAGAGAGAGAGAGAGAGAGAGAGTATGGGGGAGCTTATATAGTTATTTGTGGGATCTTTATCTTTTCGTCATGCTTTATGTTTGCTTCATCTTTCTTTCTTACTTTCTTTTTTTCTTTGACCTTTCTTTAATTCTTTCTTGTTTTGTCTCTTTTTTTCTTTATTTTACTTTACCTTTCTTTCTCTCTTTCCTGTTGGCTCATCTTTATTTTTTCTTGACTTAACTGTATTTCTGATCTATTTTTTTTTTCTTTTGTGTGTCTGATTGTTGTTTTTTCCTTATTGATTCTTTCTTTCTTTTCTTTTTATTTGTATGTATTCATTTTTGTGTGCTTTTATTTTTCTTTCCTTCTCTCTTTCTTTCTATGACTCCCCTTCTAGCGGGAGGACAGAAGATAACCGTGTCCATCTCCGTACTCCTGGCACAGACTGTCTTCCTCTTTCTGATAGCTCAGAAGATTCCAGAAACTTCTCTATCTGTACCTCTTATCGGAAAGTGAGTCTCTAAGTGTGAATGTTGGGTTTCCTTTAGCACTTTTTTAGCATGGTGCATCAATATGTTTTCCAAAAACAGTTATTGACTGCCTTTAATTTTCTGTGCTGGTTAAATATTTGGAATCTTTCTCTCAGGTACCTGATCTTCGTTATGTCTGTCACAACGCTCATTGTCACAAATTGCATCATAGTTCTTAACTACTCCTGCCGGACCCCGAGCACACACTCCATGTCACACAAACTCAAACATGTACGTCTTCAGTATATGTCTTATTTGGTGTGCTAGGGACATTTATTTAATAACATGTGTAGTACATCTGTATAATATAATACTCCAATATGTTGCTGTTCTGTTTTTAAGCAAAGTTTTTTGTTATTTCTGTGGCAGATGTTCCTGGAGGTGATCCCTCGGTTCCTGGGTATGACCCCGGTGGACGAGGGAGAGGAAGCTGGAGGGATGGATGGAGTAAGGGAAAGGAGACGCAGCTCATTTGGACTGATGCAGAGGGCGGAAGAGTATGTTTTGAAGCAGCCAAGGAGCGAGATGATGTTCGACAAGCAGAGAGAAAGACACGGGCTTACGCGTTCGTTCGGTACACGCTTCTACTCAGATCACTACTTTGTGTTAGACAGACAGACATACAGGGAGATAACAGACAGATAATAAACAGACAGACTGACTGACTGACTGACTTACTGGTAGACAGTCAGAAGAATGATAGGAAGGAATAATACATGTTGAGAAAGATTATTCATGGACAAACAAACAGACAGACAGACAAACCAGATAGACAGATGAATTGATGATAAAAACAAATGATAAATGACACAATACATATGAATGATGGCCAGACAGACCTATAGACAGATAGGAAGACCTATTCAGACAGGAAAGATAGACAGAAACAGATCACTCACAGACAGACAGACAGACAGACAGACAGCTAATTTAATTTTATCAGATAAAGTAAAGTTGATTGTACAGTGGAAACTATAGAAATTGGCACGAGAGAGCAACATTTACCACAGATGTTTTTGTAAATAAGTAAAATTATGCAATATACAGCTAAAATTTCACATATTTATAGTTAGCATCAACCGCTAATTAAACTTTCAATAAACTTTGTGTGTATGTGTGTGCTTGTCTCCCTCTAGTGGACGCTATCGATGTGAGCACCACGGCCAGTCTCTATAAAAGTTTGGCACAAGCAGCACCAGAGATTAAAGAGTGTGTGGATGCCTGCAACTTCATTGCAGAGAGCACAAGGGAACAGAATGACATTGGCTCTGTAAGTGTGTGTGTGTGTGTGTGTGTGTGTGTGTGTGTGTGTGTGTGTGTGTGTGTGTGTGTGTGAGGTACTATGGACCATTACATTAATATTATATTTATTATATCGCATTTTGTGCTTCTATCATTTCTCTTCTTCGCTCACGTCCTTAGGAAATGGAGAGTTGGGTGCTGATCGGCAAGATGATCGATAAAGTCTGCTTCTGGGCAGCCATCTTGCTCTTTTCCATCGGAACAGTGGCCATCTTCCTCATGGGTCATTTCAACCAGGTGCCTGAGTACCCTTTCCCTGGGGAGAATAAAAAATATGTTCCAGAGTAAAGTCTGAGCTGCTCCTGTCTGCTGTTGGTCTCACAGAAAAAGAGGAACAGAGACGAGGAGAAAGCACAAGCATTCTGTCTATCATATTAGCATTTAATTATGCTAATTCTAGAGGTTTTGGAATGAGTCCAATTCAGAAAAGCATACTAACCACCCTACACTGCAAGACCCATGCAAAAAACAGAAGGTTATGTCCCAAAGCACATCCTTCTAATGATATGCCAAAATATATACTCCACCTACTGGAAACAAAATGGCGTAAAATTGTCATGCAGCGTTTTTAAGGTGCAGTAAATGTCCAAAAGTGTATATAAAGCCGAAGATATTAAATCCTTAAAAAAATGGAAAATTGTTATTTACAGTGTGTATTATTTAGTGTTGCCATGCAATAAAGTTTGTTAGTTATTTTGTTAATATAAAAAATCATTTGTTTACATTTTTCTGGCCCTGAAATGAACTCCTCCATCTCCTTCAGCTGCTTAGTTTTTCAACTCACAAGTAAGACGTTATATCAACAGAGAAGACGGGCTTCAGTCGACGCTAGGAAAGGGTTTTGCATTGCAATTGCAAACGAGTGCTTAAAATGACTAACCGCTTCTTTAATGTGTTATTATTTTATGTGTGATTTGCTCTGAGGTCATCTCTGTTGATGCGTTGTTTTTTGTTGCTTTTACAAGGTTTCTCCACTTGTGGGTGAGGTGTTTACTGTATTTATCTTACTATTCTGTAGCAATAGTAATTAAATTGTTTTTTTAATGCGCGTGGGAGAGTTTTATACCTTGCATACAGTAATAGCAGACTTTTCATTCATTCACTCACTCACTCACTCACTCAATCATTTTCTACCGCTTATCTGAACTACCTCGGGTCACGGGGAGCCTGTGCCTATCTCAGGCATCATCGGGCATCAAGGCAGGATACACCCTGGACGGAGTGCCAACCCATCGCAGGGCACACACACACACTCTCATTCACACTTTTCATTCAATTCAATTCAATTTATTTGTATGGCTCTTTTAACAATCCCGATTTTCTTAAAGCAGAAGAGAGAGAAAAAAATAAATTAATATTATAATAATAATAATAAGAAGAAGAAGAAGAAGAAGAAGAGGAAGAAGAAGAAGAAAAATAAGGATAAAAATAAATAAATGAATATATACAACTAAAGTTTCAATTCAATTCAATTTATTTGCTCTTTTAACAATCCCCATTGTCTCAAAGCAGCTTTACAAAAGAATGGAAACAGAAGAGAGAAAAAAGAAATAAATATATAATAATAATAATAATAATAATAATAATAATAATAATAATAATAATAATAAGAAGAAGAAGAAGAAGAAGAAGAAGAAGAAGAAGAAATAAGGATAAAAATAAATAAATTAATATATACAATTAAAGCTTAAAATTAATATATATATATATATATATATATATATATATATATATATATATATATAGTGTATATATAGTATTTTAAATTTTAAGTTAATCTTCTAAAAATTATTTTTAATTATGTATATATTTTGAGGTGTAAAATGCGTGCAAATTTCAACTCATATTTTTGTTCAGCTCATTTGGTGTTATAAATTTTGTCTAAAGTTTATATATATATATATATATATATGTATGTATAAGGTTGAAACGCGCATGCGCGAGATTGCGACACCCGAAGACGGTGCGCTGCTATTCTGGTCTTTACGGTGAATGCTTGAAGTTCGCCTACGTCGAGAATGAGAGCAGCTTGTGTCTCCTGCCTGGGTGTTGCGATGGAAGTCGGAAAGTTTGAAGACTCCGGGAATGACTGTAGAGTCTGTTAATGGCTGACGGATAGAACTGCTCTCTAATCTCGGCTGGTGTTTCCCTGGAGGTGAGTAAAAACGCAGGAAAAGTTCATCCGGCAGCTAAAAAAAACAAAACAAACACGCGATTTCTACGAAATTTACCGTACCTGCGGGTGCTTCTAAGAAACAATCTGACAGACTGTGTTTGTGTAGAATTGTGTAGAAACGCCATAGTCTGGGGTTTCATCTTCATTCCTTCAGACTTAAAGGTGTAGTGTGGATCATGGTGGGAACTTGACAAGAAGGTTTTAGTGCCTCCATCCAGTGGAGTGATGCAGTTGTTAAAAATAAATAAATAAATAAATAAATAAATAAATTCTATCAGAGTTAATGAGAATCGGTGGTGTGACGTCATGGGCGCTGCCTAGCAAGTAGGTCCAGACCATCAGCAGGGGACTAGAGAGAGAGAGAGAGAGAGAGAGTGTGTGTGTGTGTGTGTGTGTAGGGAATTGGAAGCAGGTGAGAAGTAAAAAAAACAAAAAAAAATACCCAACAAATTATATCTATTTATTATTATTATTTTTTTATTATTATTATTATTTAATTAATTAATTTTTATTTTTGAAAGATTACAACATTAAAACATTAAGCTCAGCTTTAAGTGTAGGCTACAGGATCGAGTCTGATGATCATCTGGATAAAGCGTCGCTGAAGTCGATTGAATAAAGGAATGAACATAATATCACGATACCTGTAGCTACGTTCCCGTACGAGAACGTTCCCAATAGGAAAAGTGCCAAAGGGTGCGAGAGTATCCTGATTATTTCTGATTTAAAGTTTGTGTACCAAACGACGATCTAATTAAACTTCAGCCAGATTTCATTTCTTATGCCTCTGCTGCGTGTTGTTGTTAGCGTGAAATCTCAAGAACCAGCTGAATGTTTGTTTGTTTGTTTGTTTTTTATGGATTCATGACTGTAACCAGAATATGAACTGATTTGAGTTTGTAATTCATCCAAACAGGTTCAAGGTCACAGCAAGGTCGAAGGTCTGAGACTCGTTGTGCGTGCACAAGCGTCACTCGTTATTACAGAGGAGTAATCGGGTTATTAACGCCGTAGTGAGTCTAAATTACTTTTGCTCACTTATGTGTAACTTGTATGTGTAAATTATATATGCTTCATACATCACAATACATTTCTTTGAGCAAAAAGAGCTGAACTTTTTTTTAACATTTTTTTTAAACTACTTTTAAAGTTGTTGAAAAACACAAAACTCCATAATGATTCTGTCAAACCACAAATTTGAGGTGCATACGGCGCAAGTCGCCATTCAAAGCTCTGATATTCATATAGGAAAAACCGTTGCCATAGCAATTGCATTCGGAGGCCACCCACATGCAAAGTGTGTTTAACACACAGTAATGTGGAAAAGTGCAGTGTGTGGACACACACCAGCGTGAGCACTTCTCTTTTCGTTTCCTGTCCTCTTTCTGGCTTTGTCCTCTCTCTGTCCTTTGCCGATTTACCTCTTTGTCCCTCGTTCTCATCTGCCTACTCTCTCTCTCTCTCTCTCTCTCTCTCTCTCTCTCTCTCTCTCTCTCTGTCTCTCTCTCTCTCTCTCTCTGTCTCTCTCTCTCTCTCTCTCTCTCTCTAACCTTTCCCTCTCAGATCAGTTTGCCAATGATTTTGATTGCAGGCATAAAGAATTCAAATGTTTGCATATGTGTAAATGATGTGTAGAAAAGTGAGCCGTGGTTTGTGGTTTTTGGGATGCTGTGACAGAAAAAGAATCAGCGAAGTTCATAACAGTGTTTCCTATTTATAGTCACGACTGCATCATATCAGCTTGTAAACAATCGTTACTTCACATACTTCTCTTCAACTCCGCACGGAAGACTTACTGGAGGACAGGAAACGAAAAGAGAGACACTGGAGAATTTTTCCCCCCGAACATCTCCTTAAGGTTATATAAACATATATCTAAAAATGTTTTTAGATCGCGCGCAGCGTTCGCTGTGTAAGCTGTTACTATGGAAACGAACGAGCGGATTAACGTAAATTCGTGTGTTTTGTCTAGCACGTGGAACTAATATTGGAGCTATTATTAAAATAAATTTAAAAAAAAACACACACACACATTCTGTCCAATCAGAAACGAATGCGTGGTGAAATGATCGGAAATAAACGAAATAAGGGAAATTCCACTTCCTTGTTTCTCCTCAAGCTATGACAGAATTGTTAAATTACTTCTCTTGACAAATCCAGGGCACTCGGTTGTCATTAGCGTTCTCCAGATCATCTGGACTTGGATATTATGGGAAGTTTTACCAGAGATGTAATGTTTGTTCTGTAGTTGTGTCAAGACATTCCACCGTGTGGACTTTGACTTCTTATTTATGGATCTTTGCTTGTATTGTACATACACGGCAGCAGGGAGTCAGCGGGTGTATCTGGTCATGTGGCTTTTCAGGGCAAACACAGACAGCGTCCGTCTTTTTGTCCGTCCGTCCGTCCGTCCCCACACACAGCACATTTACATTTGTATATACAGCATATATAGTATTAACATATAATCACAGAAATGAGTCGTTTTATCCTCGATCATCCACATTCAGAAGTTTAAGAAAAAGTGCAAAGTTTACATATCCTCAGGGCAAAACGTGTTAAAAGCAACAGCACATTTATCACAGAGGATCCGTCTCTAAAACAAGCAACTTAACTTTATTATTATTATTATTATTATTATTATTATTATTATTATTATTATTATTATTAAAAGCCAAACTTTAATATATCCTTCTTCAAATCAGGCTTATAGGAGTTCATCTCTTCAGAATTTCATGCTTTTATGATCATAGAAAAATATCAAAACACGCAGTTACGTACATGAAGTAATTATACGTGTCTTCCGTGGTAGATGTTTAAAGTTATCCTGAGCTTGTTAGCTTGCAATTTTACTAAAAAAAACAATCACCAAAAGTCACACAAAATTTAAAATTGGCTGCAGAAAAATCAAGATTTCTTGGACAAAAAAACAACTAATCATTAAAACATCTCCAAAATCCCGGAGGGAACGGGAGACAAGCGGGTTCATGGTATACATTCTTTTTAAACTTGAAGCCAAATTTCAATCTCAACTTCTTGGAATTGGTGAAATAGGTATGAAACACATTTGTCTGTTTTCGTTCATAAGAAAAATGAATATTTTACGTATATATTACTGAGTAAAATCAAGTGCTATAGATGTCACATTTCTGGATCTTCCCGACTGAGGGCTTTTTTACACCAGGTCACTTCATGTGTTGTCTCTGATCCGATAGCTATCTGATTTGTTAAAACTGTTCCATTTACATTAGGCCACATAAATGCGGATATCGATCCGATCTTTCTACTCCCGCCCAAAATGCTAATATATTTGACCTCATTTCCGGGGTAATTGAAACGGAACACGCTTTGATGTGTGCGGTTTTCAGAACGCGATAAAAAAGAAGACGAAAAAACATGTTACGACGGTTACGCTACAAAAAACAGCGTTTACTGTTTGCTACGTTTTCGCTGGCGGCAGCGAAACATGTCCCAGACCACCTCCTGAAGTGGTTTGAACGATCAGATTTATATCCGTCTCGAAAACGTTTCGGAGGGCATTTAGACCTGGTCTTTTTACCATCGGATAGCTATCTGATCACAGAAAACGCATGAAGTGACCAGGTGTAAAAAGCCCCATAATGAACTATAATGAAGTCCATGTCATGATTTTTATGATATTCAGGTGCAACGTTTTTCTTTTTCCGTTAAAGCGTGCTGTTCTGCGCAGGAGCTCGATTTGACGAGTAAATTATACAGTTTTATTGTCCGTCAGAACAGATTTAAATTTAGACCCAAGCAAGAAACTTGAATACACTGTAAACCGCAGCCCACACGAGTTGCTGATGTGTCTTGAGTGAAAAACGAGACTCGACAGCACATTAATTTCATTCCGTGGTGCCAGGGACAGATTCCTTTTTCCAGTTCCTTATTTTTCAGACGAGGCTGGTATACTTTTTAAAAATAGAGGAAGCAGATCTTTCAGTCAAGACGAAAAACCCAGCACGTTAAACTCAACTACTTCAGGGGAACTGAAAGCATGCCAGGATTTTGCTCCTTGAACTAATTCAAACTTGTTTCATTCTTTTTTTTTTTAAAGATCAGCTTGAGCAATGTTTGAAATGTCTGAGATCTCTATCTCTCTCGCACAAGGATTTTAGCTAGCTCGATTTCACTGAAGAAGCTACTGTAGTGACGGCTGAAGGTGATTAAATAAACAATTTTCCAAAAGAATCTTTATAATTCATACATTTATTTGTTTTTTTGTTTGTTTGTTTCATTTCAACTGGAATACTGAGGAATCATATTTTCTGATTCCTTGGTCAAGGATTCTAACTAAATCTGATCTGATGCAAGTACGACCTGGTCCATTAGGACAGAATGTAGGACACATTGTTTTTGTTATACTTCTTATGATATGTTGTGCAGTAAAAGGGCTGAGGGATCGTTTAAGAAATGAAACGCGCTGCTACAGGACATCGGTGGCAGGGTGGCGCGATGCAGCCGGTATTATTTTAGTCTATATGGTTACTGCCTCTTTAATTAGAGAATCCCCATTTCAGGCAGGAAGTCTGTTGTGGCAAATCTGGTCGTCGACACCTTTCCTTTTTCCGGCGGCTTGCCAGCTTCCTCCTTGTCCAGTCGTTCCCGCCTTCTCCTGTTCCCATTTGTCCATCTTTACAATAGCGAAGTGAAGCCAACAAGGAGCTTCTCCCGTGCACAAATACGAACTTGTCCTCTTTTTGTTTCCCTGTATACCTGACACGCCCTGTTGTGGGTTTTTTTGGTCGGTGTGTGTGTGTGACGTTCCCGTTCCCATGCTTGTCACAGGTATAATTCGGCAACATGCCCAAGGCCTTAAGGCTGTAATTTATAATCTTTGCTTTCCAGGTGTTTTAGTAAATCTCAGTCCTTTTAAAGTTGTATTTTGTCTCGCTGTTGACCTTGAATTTTGTTGTATTGCTGCGCATTTTATTTAGCTGGTCTGTTTGTTGAGTTTGAATTGTGTTGTGTTTTGTCGTGTTAAATTTGTATTCCCAGTTTGTTTTGTTTTGTCTGAGTTGAATTTGTTGTAATTTTTGTTTGTATACTATTGTATTTTGTTGCGTCCATCATGTTTTGGTCCTATAAATTGTTTTCTTAACTCTGTGTTATTGTTGTTGTGGTTTATTTATTTATTTTTGATAAATTTGTTGCTGTAGTTTGTTTTATGTTGTTGTGTTGTATAATGTCGGGCTTGTTGGATTCGGTTGTTGTATATGGTGAAATTTTTGGTTTTTACTTCTGTTTTTTGTTTTAGGTTCGTATTTGTCATCTTTTATTCCCAAACTTTGTTCCAGTTTATCTGGAAATTGAATTTGTTATTATTTTTTACTTGTTGGTTTGTCTGAGGGTTGAATAAATCGGTTTCTGTTTCCGCGACTTAAGTTTGTTGATCGATGTCGTCGTTGTATTTTGTTAGTTTTACTTAGTTGTTCCATTTTATTGTCAATTACATTTTAAAATTATTTTACTAGTTTGCTTTTTGTCTAAGAAAAAAAAAGGGAGTATTTTGTATTTGGGGTTTCATCTAGGGGTCAAAACCCATTCTGCTGATTCATCATATTTTGTTCCCTTTGTTTTATTTTACCAAAGAGTTGAATTCGGTGTGTAATTAGACTGTTTTATCTAGAGGGTAAAATTCATTGTTGTTTTTTGTTTGTTTGTTTGTTTACCATTTTCTCCCCTTTTATCTGAGTTTTAATTTATTGTTGGGTTTTAAAACAGTTCTAAGTTTTTCTCTGAGTTTTGTTCATAGTTTGTATTATTCTGTTTATTTTGTCTTATTTTTGTTTATTTGTTGGTGTTTTATTGCCGTCTGTGGTGTTTTGTCTGAGAATTCGTCTTGTTGATGGTTAAATATTGCATTTATTGTTTGTTGTACAGTGTTTTTGTTCTGCTTTTATGTTCTGTTGTGTTTGTGTTGTGCTCCAGAGTAAATTTCATTGTTGTGCACCATTTTGTTTTGTTCAGCATTTGCAAGTTTGGCTTGTGTGTGTTTGTGTAGTAGCGTTGTGTATCTTTACGGCCGATCCGACATCGTTAAGACGATCCAGTAACTATACAGTGACATGACATACACACAGGGTGTGTACACGTGAGTCAGCGAGGCTCGCTCCTGTGTTGATCCCTGGATTCATGTGTACACAAACACACACAGGCACATTGTGTCTGAAACCTGAACACACATTTTTTTTTGTTACTTTTGCTCATTTTAATGCCAGATGTCCCTTAAGCGGCTCAAGAAAGTGCTTTGTGAACGCACGGATGTAGGCGGCGGCAAGCTGAATGCTGTTTTTTGTTTTTTTTTGTTTTTTTTTGTTCTTTCCTTAAATAAATAGAATTTGAATAAATCAGAATCAATCTGATCCCTCTAGTGGATGAAAAAGATTCGACAGTTTCAGAATAAATTCATAATGAAGTCTACAGCAGGGGTCATCAGATCCGCACAGGACGGTTTCCTTCTTCTATAAAAAGATGAGTCTGAATTAAAGACGTGCCGGAACGAACCCTTATGAAAGCTTTCATTATCGGACAAATTAAATCACAATATATGGGTCATTTATCCGTTTGAACATATTCGTTGAAATAGTTCCTGAAAATCTGTGAATTTGTTAAATTTAAACATAAAAAATTCGCAATGTCGTGCTAATTACAGTGCACAATTAAAGCAAACAGGGAAGAAATTCAGAAATTCATTCAGTAACAAATGTTATTTGAAATACAACACGTGCTTCTTTTTATTAGTAGATCTCGTGTGCAGGATTTTAAGTGAAAAAATAAAAGAGCAGAAAAAATCTGAGAAAATACCGATTATACTTCATGCTACAGCTTCGTCTTAAACGTCTGGTGGTCAAGATTTTTAAAACGAAGTGATAATCTGTGGCTTCGATTTGATCTGGTTTCCGTGCTGCCGCTTTCTCCTTTAAACCCACTGGATCATTGCTCTGTGGTTTGTGTCGACCGGTATGTGAAATTTCCCACCCACAGAAACTCGGCTCGTGGGTCGCTGCATCTTTTTGGCTGCAATCCTTCATCTGACTGCTTTAAAAGAAGAAACTGTTGATTTTTATTTATTTATTTATGTATTTTTTGGCAGAACACTGAGGACCCAAAGTCAGCAATGTAGGAGGATGCGTAGTGAGCGAGAGCACCATGACTGGTGCTATTGTCTAAGTTAAACCCCCTCCATCACCACCTACACACACACACTCACACACACACACACAGGATCAGTGCACTTCGTTCCAAAGAGACCGATATTACACCACTGGACACTACAACAAGACACCAAGACAATAGCATATCAAAGCCTAGCGCTATTCTCAAATCTGTTTGGTCAGCATGTTTAACAGCAACAGATCATCTGAGGAACAGTCGCTTCTCTACGTGTCTCTTCTCTAACTTTCACTTCCTTGCGTCGGCTCCGAATTCCGTCTGCGCATCCGAGCCGATCGGCTCATGTTCATTCCCTGCATTCGTCACGTTCCTGTCACTGTAACCTGTTCACTAAGCTACACTTGCTAAGTCAAACTCACAGTGGTTTAGCAGCTCGACCACTAACCATCATTGACCTTTAATTTCCTGTCGTATCAGAGCGGTAGAGATTCTTTCACAGCTTCATATAGATGAAGATAGATAACAAGGTTGCATAAAAGTCAAACGTGTCATGGAACGCATACCGTTATTGGCGATACAATTATGTCTATCACTTTGGTTAAACAATAAAGCTTATTTTTGTTTTTGTTCTACAGATATTTCCACGCGATTAGAAACAGAAAGGAAAACAAGCCGTTTTGACACCGAGACCCTTTTAAATGTCACTGAAATGTCACGTGTTTCTGCACATTAGAAAAGCAACATATTCATATTCTTACTTTCCTTATTAATATAATAGACATATTCCCTTTACTTCACTTTACATTCTACCCTTTTTTCCTTTCCTTGTCTTCTTTTACTTCCCTGCATCTCTTTACTTTCTTCCTTCTGTTTACTTTCATCCATATACTACTTTCCTTTTTCTTTCTTTCTTTCTTTCTTTCTTTCTTTCCCTTTTTGCTCTCTTATTCTTTTCCTTTTTTAATTTTCTTACTTTCTATCCTTACACTATTTGGAAAAAAAGAGAAGTTTCTTTCTCCTTGCTGTTGTCTATATCACAATAATAAATAATGGGCATGTGGAAAAAACAAAAACGATGTCATACAGTACCTGCTTTCTGCTTTTAATTATTTGATAGCGAACTTGGACAATAAATATAGAACTTATATAATATATACACATAGGTCACCTTGCTAAATAAACTCCTGATTAAATGCAGCCCTTGTTACCTTGAAATCCTCCCGAGGGTTAGCTAACAAATTTCAGACAGGAAATAATAAGCGGATCTCAGCACGTGTGAGACGGTAATTTACTATTTACTATGTCAGAAACTCAACTAAAATGTTACTCCATTACATTGTGTGGTGTAATTTTGCCCTCAATGAAACTTTGCTTTCCACAGACAGTATTTACAGTAACACGTCAAGGTCAGGTCAGCTAGCGAGAGCTGCAGTGCGGGGCGTTTACTTTAGCTTCCGGCGAATATGTTTGTATGACAAATTTTATGAAAGATAAAAGACTAATGTATATATGTGTGTGTGTGTGTGTGTGTGTGTGTGTGTGTGTGTGTGTGCGTGTGTGTGTGTAAAAAGGTCAGCAGCATCATGGCTAATGATGACGACTGTGTGGGTCTGACTGAAGAACAGCTGGAGTCCATCAGAAACAACCATGGTGAGTGCATGCATGCACACACACACACACACACACACACACACACACACACACGCGCACACACACACACACTGTTCTACCGACTGAAAATCCACTGTTGTGAGAATTAAAGCACAGAGAAAGTTGCTGGTGTCTGAAAGTCGGACTAGTTTTTATTTGCAACACACTAAACATACAGCAGGCACTGTGTCCTGTATACAATTAACACTAACATAACAGGACAAACATCATAATATCATCATCATATGGAGAACAGATACAGATTTCAGTTCTAGAAAAGCAGTAAAAATATCTGACACAATTTAAATGCACATGCGGTAAAAACCTTGAAAGGTTTCATCATCATAAAATAAAGATTAATAGCCAGTTAAAAGAAGCTGTTTATGAATGATACTCATTTTAACACATTTGTCTAATACACCAAAGCAGGAAATGTAAAATCTATATGGATATTAATATGACTTTATTTTTTAGTAAGAATAAGCCATAGGACAGATATGAATGGTGACTGAATAGAAACTGAATATTTACCGCTTGTAGTTTACCATCGCTTGCTGATACACTACTGATAAGCCCAGCACTTTCTGGCCCAGTGACCGTACCTCCCACATGTATAGCACCGATCCGGTCCAACCTCTGCGTCCCCTCCCGGTCTTCTGCACTGAGCTTGAGTGTGACCTCCTCTGCCGCAGTTCGTGCACTCGTTGTTCCACTCTGCTGTAGTTAGCATACTGTCAACAATCATGGACATATTCATCAACTCATCATAGCTTTTAGGACACCGCAACATGAAGGTCTGATAACGTTTCTCCGCTTTTTCTATAGCGTTACAGAGAAAACTCCGGTCGTTCTTGTTCGGCTCTGTGTTCTCCACCCCGAAGGAACAGTACAGCTTGAACTTCTCTTCGATATAAGTCTGAAATGTTTCGCCAGCTTCTTGTGTCCGGTAGTAGTACACTTCATACATGTTGGTACCTGGCCCTAGAGTTTTCGACACACACTTCCAGAGCTTCTCCAGCAGTCTTACTGCCTTCTCAGGGTCGGAGAAGGCCGCCGCCTTCAAGGCTTTGTTGTCGAAATTCTCTGCAATTGTCAGCCAAGCTTTCTGAGGGCATTTTATTTTGACAAGCTCAAAGACACACTGAGGAGCCACTTCTCCATTGAGTAGCCATCTCTTTATCTTGGCCCAGAACTCGTAGTTGGAATTGGAGAACTGTAAGTATGGAAGTTCTCCAAGGAGAGATGGAAGCGGTTTCTGCAAGCTGGAAGTCACTGATACCGGAAGTCTTAACAGATTATTGGAGTCGTCTAAGGTGGTATTGTAATCTTTAAGTCGCTTGTTTTCTTCTTCTTGTTCCTGGAGTCTCTGCTTAAGCACGGTGATTTGCATCTTTTGAGTGTCTCTTTTGGACCTGAGCTGTAACACTTCACTGGAAATTTCTGACATCTTATTGATTAATTGCGTGTTTTCTGCTTCCTGTTTCAGGAGTTTTCGCTTCAGCAAATTGATCTCTTCTTCTTGAGAATTTGTTTTGTTCTCCAGCTGCAGCACTTTCTTTTGGAACATATCCAGATACCCGGCTACTCTGGGATAGAGAAAAGCCATGATGACCATTGCTATTTTTTTCTTCTTTTTACCCTCTTTGTACTTCATCCACCAATCGTAGAAATCATCAGGCTCTCCAGTTTTGGGGAACGTGCTCTTCTTTTCTTTAGCTAAACGCTTGGAGGCAACTTTGCTTCCCTTTTTTATTAACTCATCATGTAAGCTCATCTTTTCTGGCTGAAGGAGTTGTTGAAGCATGTTGACGTTCTTGACGTTCGCCCTGAAAGAATACAAAAAGAACTGCATCATAAAGTGATAAAGTGACGTGACATACGGTGACCCATACTCAGAATTTGTTCTCTGCATTTAACCCATCCAAAGTGCACACACACACAGCAGTGAACACACACACACCGTGAACACACACCCGGAGCAGTGGGCAGCCATTTATGCTGCGGCGCCCGGGGAGCAGTTGGGGGGGGTTCGGTGCCTTGCTCAAGGGCACCTCAGTCGTGGCCGGCCCAAGACTCAAACCCACAATCTTAGGGTTAGGAGTCAGACTCTCTAACCATTAGGCCACGACTTCCCAACGACTATCATCGTTGTGGTGGCAGTTTTGACCTACATATAAAAACCACAGTCAGAAACAGAGTTGGTGGTAAAAGCAAAGAGGTAAAAATGGTATTTATTTAGTTATTGTAGCTACTTACAATCATGTGTGCTGATAATGTATCATATCGCGGTAAAGTAAAAGTGTATTAAACATTAGTATACTTAAGGTACATTATCAAATGCGCTAACAGTAGCCCCATCTGTGTTTATGTGACCTCTCAGTCACCCCAATAAAGTCAGGTCTTATCAGGCACATGTACCCACACTCCCCTTAGTTCCCATCCTTTTAACACATAGAACGTTTAAGGCAGGGGTGTTTTATGGCAGGACCATTTGTTGTTTACGGTAGGGACATTTGTTCCTGTTCTCTCTCTCTCTCTAGTCTGACACACAGAATTTACCATTAAAGCAGAAAAAACACTCATGATATTTAAAATTTCCACTACATCATCCTCTGAAGATTGGGGAGACTGAAGATTTACAACACATATCCCCTTTAACTGTACCTAACATATTATCTCAGATCTCTAAATAAAAGCAGCAACTAAACTCCAGAATTTCATTCATATCGTCACAATAACGGACATGTAAAGAAGTCTGGACGTTCACGAGGACAACGTTGAGCAAACCATTTCCTTTAAACAAAAGGACGCGTAACGTTTTTCCACCATGATTTAGAGCTGCAAACCTTTCTGTTTCTGTTTAGCACACAATATGCTCTCTGTGAAATAAAAAGACCATAAATTATCTCACTTTTTTTTTTTTTTTATCTCAAAGTTTTTAACACTCACCCAATGGAGCAAGTTCTCCTTCCAGGTACAGTATGTTAAGCTCCAGTTAAGATTCTCTCGGCTGGATTGAAAAATAACTTGCGAAACAAAGACTTTTTTTGTTCGGTATGATGTGGAGGTCCGACTCTTCCTAAAGCGTACTTTTAGAGGCGGAGTCAATTTTGATGGCGGT
>NC_083485.1:3093159-3095659 GCF_030014155.1 Tachysurus vachellii | reverse complement strand
AAATCTATGGCTTTTTAGTATTACTGAAATAATAAATAAATAAATAAACTATGACCTTTTTTAGTATTACTGAAATAATAAACAAACAAACAAATAAATAAATAAATAATCTATGACATTTTTAGTATTACTAAAATAATAAATAAAAAATGAAATAAATAAATAAATAGGATGCCTAGAACTTTGCACAGTACTGATATATAAATATTTTCTGACAAAGGTTTAAGTTTTTTTTTTAGTATAGTATGTAAAGTATATTTTCAAAGATGTAAGTGAACCTTCTGAATGTACACAATGTTACTGGTTTAAAGTTTACAGTAAATCTGAACACCAGACCGCCGGCATCCGAGGAATAGGATTTAATGTTCCGTTGTGTTCTCGGATCTCGCAGTCGTCCGGATTTAAACGCCTCCGTGTTGCTGCCGCAAAAATAAGACGCTGAAGTGTTTAGCGAAAAGTCCTGGAGATTAGATTTGAGAGTTTTTTTTTGTTCACAAAGGCAGCAGTATGATGGAAGTGTCAGGAAAAAACACTGCTGCCGTTCAGTCTCTGAAGCACAGTGACAGATTGTGACAGTTCTGGTCTGGCAGCATTTTACAGCCAAATCTGTAAGGAATCTGGAGAAAAAGCCGGTGAACTGAAAGTCTGACAGTGGGACAGTTTTTATTAAGAAGGCTTCAGTCCTGAGCTCAATAGAACAGAAGGTTCTATATATACACACACACTGTATATATATATATATATATATATATATATATATATATATATATATATATATATATATATATATATATATATATCGTCGCTGTCAGGCGGAATCCTCGTATCTCCAAAACCGTTATTTTTCAGGAAATTATTACCTTATCTGCAGTGCACAGGGTTTAGTCCGCGTTGCAGTGGATTGTCTTGCGCTAAATTCCTGTCCTCAGACGAGCACCAGAACTATCGGGGGTCAAGATTTTTTTTTCTTTGAGCCCAGTGTTTTGAAGACATTTACCTCAGAAGACGTGTTGATTCGTTGCGACTCTTCTCGAGGAGAAATATGCCGTGAAGCTCTCTCGCAGAGTGAGGAAGAGGTGGACAGTTGAAGTGTCCAATGGAGTTATGAGATATTTTCAAGACTTTAGATTGGTTAATAACTTGTAAAAATAACAGACCCACGTGGGGACTGACCAATAGCATCGATATGTGAAAAAATATGAAATTAACAAAATTTGGACATACGAGGTTTCCGCCCGACAGCGACGATATATATAAATATATATATATATATATATATATATATATATATATATATATATATATATATATATATATATATATATACAGTGTGTGTGTATATATAGAACCTTCTGTTCTATTGAGCTCAGGACTGAAGCCTTCTTAATAAAAACTGTCCCACTGTCAGACTTTCAGTTCACCGGCTTTTTCTCCAGATTCCTTACAGATTTGGCTGTAAAATGCTGCCAGACCAGAACTGTCACAATCTGTCACTGTGCTTCAGAGACTGAACGGCAGCAGTGTTTTTTCCTGACACTTCCATCATACTGCTGCCTTTGTGAACAAAAAAAACCTCTCAAATCTATGTATACATAGGGGTTAAAGGGGTTCTTGTAAATCCTTCACAGCACACAAAGTTAAACAAGTTCACAGCTCCAGGTTTTTGAAGCACACGCTTGTATCTGATCCCACCATTAAATAAATTAAAATTAAATGTCTATCTAATATCTACTTTAACCAGTTAATCAGCTTAAGAGTGATTGGTGGATTTATTGACAGGTACGTGAACGGGAGCGGATATTTCTCAGACCTGGCAGACGCACTGGAGAAGGCGAAGGAGGAGATCTTTATCACCGACTGGTGGTGAGCGCACACACACACACACACACACACACACACACACAGAGCGGCATGTTAGAACCACGAGTCTATTTTAGATTTTGTTTTATTATTGTTGCCATAGTTCAGAACTGAGAGCCTACGATCCTAATTACTCTGTCAGTCCTGGAAAACATCTGTATTTTAATTAAATGTCTGTAAATCTACCGGCTTATTATTAGCGCTGGGAAATGTAGATTTTTCTATCTGATGATTGATGTCTGAAGTCGTCTGTGTATTTATTTTGTGCTCCACCTTTTAAATTGATGACTCTACAATCTGTATTCTGTGTACAATGATTTTTTTCCCCTAGACTCCTTATCCTTATCTTTAAGGCTTACTTTGTTGTTTCCAGTTTTTAATTGGTACAAATTCCTGAGCAGTGAGGTCCAGCTTTCTGGCTCATCATGACACTGATTTGCTGCTTTGTGTTCTTCCTTTTTCTGTGTCCTCTCAGGTTAAGTCCTGAAGTTTACCTCAAGCGTCCGGCTAAAGGGACGTACTGGCGACTGGACCAGATCCTCAAGCGCAAAGCAGTAAGCAGCAGATATGTGCATGAATAAAAATCACGATGGGAATGTTTCCTTTTAAATGAGTTCTCATTGAGTGTGTGTGTGTGTGT
>NC_083485.1:3085659-3088159 GCF_030014155.1 Tachysurus vachellii | reverse complement strand
CATGCGGTTGTAGAAAAGCAGGAAACCTTTTGACCAACCACAATCAAGAACTCAGTGTCGTTCCACAGGTTCCGCCAACATCAACGACAGGAGCATGTTGGGAAATCGGGACAGCGAGCTGGCCGTGCTGGTGGAGGACGAGGAGAGGGTTCCGTCCCGGATGAACGGAGAGGACTACGAAGCAGGGCCTCTGGCACTCGCACTGCGCAAGGAGTGTTTCAGGTGTGATGATTTGAGCCAGAAGCTCTTTAGAGACGTAGAAGAAATTATTTGAGGGTGGAGTTAAAGAAAATAATGTTTCTGGCAACTTCACTTTAGGCACACAGGAAATGGTCTCAAACACACACACACACACACACACATATCTCATTAGCAATATTGTGTGTGTGTGTGTGAGTGTGTGAGTGAGTGTGAGAGAAAGTTAGTGAGTGCATGTTCCATGTCTTATCTACCACCTTTCTTCCTTCATCTTTTCTCTCTCTCTGTGTGTGTGTGTGTGTGTGTGTGTGTGTGTGTGAGTGAGTGAGTGAGTGAGTGAAGCAATTTGTAGCTGGCACACTGTGTTCTGTACTGCCAGCTCTCAGTTGCTAGGGGAAACAGTTTCTGCATTTCTGCAGCACCTTCCTCGGCATGATGAGGGATCGCAGCTGGGTTTGGGAGGTGACCTTCCGTGTGTGTGTGTGTGTGTGTGTGTGTGTGTGTGTGTGTGTGTGGTAGAGTAGCAAGAGGCTCTTCGTTTGGTGTTACCTTTCATGCTAAGCTGTGTGTTTATGGGTCCTGTACTATTTGCTGTGTGGGAGTTTTTTGTTACTCTGTGCACACACACACACACACACACACACACACACACACACACACACACACACACACACACACGCCTGAGGAGATCATTACATTCTGGCTACATTCCACTCTTCAGTTCATGAACCTGTTTGTGTCGTGTGAACATCTGATCAGTTTCATGTTTAATACACATACTGGCTCACTACATCAGAACATTCTGTGATGTACTTCCTGTGATGCACTTCCTGTGATGCACTTCCTGTCTACCTCCTGCCTTCCTGCTCGGTGGTAAAGCCGGCCTCTTGATGGATCAGGGTGACTTTACAAACTCTGGGTGACATTTCCCAAGTCGGAAGCAGAGCTCAGGTTACACAGGGCTTCCACACGCTCTGGGAATCTCAGAGCTTCATCATAGAGTCGAGTCAGTGGACAGAACTGAAGAGTCAGAATGTGGATAAACGAGTCAGGAAGTGGAGGGAAGAGAGAGATGTACAGAGTTCCACATTTCAGCACATCTGTTAATCTCTCTTTCATCTCTCTCTCTCTCTCTCTCTTGTTTCTGTTTCTTTCATATCTATCTGTCCATCTTTCTGTTTCACTCTTGTTCTCTTTATCTGTATCTTTCTCTCTTTTTATTTCACATATTCCTTCTTTCTTTCTTTCTTTCTTTCTTTCTTTCTTTCTTTCTTTCTTTCTTTCTTTCTTTCTTTCTTTTGCCATTTGTCTGTCTATCTCTGTTTCTTTCATATCTATCTGTCCATCTTTCTGTTTCACTCTTGTTCTCTTTATCTGTATCTTTCTCTCTTTTTATTTCACATATTCTTTCTTTCTTTCTTTCTTTCTTTCTTTCTTTTGCCATTTGTCTGTCTATCTCTGTTTCTTTCATATCTATCTGTCCATCTTTCTGTTTCACTCTTGTTCTCTTCAACTGTATCTTTCTCTCTTTTTATCTCACATATTCTTTCTTTCTTTCTTTCTTTCTTTCTTTCTTTCTTTCTTTCTTTCTGTCTTTCTTTCTTTCTTTCTGTCTTTCTTTCTTTCTTTCTTTCTTTCTTTCTTTTGCCATTTGTCTGTCTATCTCTGTTTCTTTCTCTCTTGTTTTTTGGTGTTTGCTACTCTCTCTCTCTCTCTCTCTCTCTCTCTCTCTCTCTCTCTCTCTCTTGTTTCTGTTTCTTTCATATCTGTCTGTTCATCTTTCTTCAACTGTATCCTTCTCTCTTTTTATTTCACATATTCTTTCTTTCTTTCTTTCTTTCTTTCTTTCTTTCTTTTGGCATCTGTCTGCGCATCTCTGCTTTTCTCTCTCTCACTTTGTCTCTTTCATTCTTTCTCTCTTGTTTTTTGGTGTTTGTTACTATCTCTCTCTGTATTTCTCTCTCTCTCTCTCTCTCTCTCAGGGTGCTGTTGGGGGCCGATTCGGACCCCTCGTTAGACATAGACGATCCTCTGACTGATCATTTCTTCAGTGAGGTGTGGAATAAAATCGCCCAGTCGAACGCTTCCATCTATGAAACAGTGAGTACGAGTCTGAGTGCAGCTTCAAGAGCGTTGTGTGAAAACTTGTTCAGAGGTCAGTAGAGTTTCAGAACACAACTTCCTCCCTCTTTTCTCCTTTTCCTCCCCAGGTCTTCCGGTGCCTTCCGTCAGACTCGATCCGTAACCTGCGAGAGCTGCAGGAACACGTCAGCGCCCCGGCTTTGGCCCAGAGCGACCCGGA